>NC_141759.1:27166966-27371966 GCF_982258835.1 Parasteatoda tepidariorum | reverse complement strand
TTTACTTTACGTATATTAATTCTTCAATTATTTTCTTTCAGAGAATTCAGCTGCTAACGTTGGATATGGCCTTCTTGCAACGTTGTTCACTGTTATAATAATAGGATTATCTATTATTATTTACATGAAATATAGGTAACTAATAATATGGATATTTTAAATGTTATTTATTTAGATTTAGCTATTCAGTTTGTGGTATACTATTGAATGATTATATAAAATCTGTTATTATATAGAATCAATCGATTAGTTTGAAATTTGGCAAGTGAATTTTAGTCAATATACAAAATATTTAATTTTGATTCTATTAAACTTTGAATCAATTTATAAAGAGATTACCATTACAAATTAAGCTTGGTTTAATCATGCATACATCACTAATAAAAAATGATTGAAATTTAGAATGTCAGATAAAGGTTACGTATGTATGATTCTTAAATTTTCATAAGATTCTTAAAGTTTTAAATGAGGTCTATTTTTTCATGCAGGTACATAAAGATTTTAAATTTGAAATGTGAATTTAAATATACTATATTTAAATTGAAGAAATTCTATTTAAAAAATATTATATGCTTCTTATTATTTTAAATTTTATTTTTTTGGTACTTAATGTTTTTTTTTATTTTACTATTTCAGTTACAAAAAAGAATTTTAATTTTAAATGAGGTCTATTTTTTCGTGCAGGTACATAAAGATTTTAAATTTGAAATGTGAATTTAAATATACTATATTTAAATTGAAGAAATTCTATTGAAAAAATATTATATGCTTCTTATTATTTTAAATTTTATTTTTCTGGTACTTAATGTTTTTTTTTTTATTTTATTATTTCAGTTTCAAAAAAGAATTTTAATATTCAAAATCTGGGAGAGAAATGCTTAAAAAATTTCATCGTTACCCCGGCTGTATCACAAAACATACATTATATTTAAGAATAAATAATAAATATCTTTAATTTTAACTTATAATCTTTAAATACTTATGCGAGGAATTATTCTACGAAAATTATTAACGATATAAAAGAAACCTTAAATAAAGACTTTGATATGCGTAATAAAAATTAATAATATTTTTTCAATCTATTATGCCTATGCTTAAACATTTTGAAATTGTTTTTGTTTTCTAATGTATTTATTTTTTAAAAAATTGACAAATGTACACCAAATAATGTTTTCTTATTATTATAGGAGATAAAAAAAAAATTGTAAAAGTGATATAAAGTGAAGCGATGAGGCTAACCATAAAAAAAGTGGAGAAGATTGTGTATTCGTTTGGTATTTTAAAGGAATTGTAATAGCTCATGATTTTTAGTAATTGAATTTTTAAACTGCCATTTTCATGGAGTTCTTAGTTCCCCAATTTAAAAACAGATGACAGCACTACTGAATTGAAGGCATATGTTCTGTTAAAAGTATTTTGAATAAAGGTTTATAAACTTCTACCATTTGTTTTCACATTTTACACAAAAGCGTAGTTTGAAAAAATACAAGCTAGGGTTTTTATAAGTGAAAAAAAAATGAACAAACTTTATAAAGATGGAGTTCTAAAAAACAGTACCGGAATAAAAATGTGTTTCAAAATTCTTTAACAGCTTATGTTATGAAAGTTACTCAGTAGATGGCGACAGTATTACATAGGTAAGTAAATTATAAAAACTTAAAAGGAAAGAAAAAAAAAACTTATTAGCAGGGTAGACACAACAAACCGTTGTTAAAAATTCCCAGGAAAAAATTCTGAATATATTTTTAGAAATGTTAGGGGTTCTCCGATCTGTAAAAATTATCCAAGTAGTAGCAAAATTAAGAAAAAATATGTTTTAAGTTTATCAGAAAACATTTATATTTTCAGATTTACATTTACCAGGAAAAAAAAAGTAAATGTAATGTTTTATCATACATTGAAGTAGAGTTGCACAGTGGTGTATTGCGACGTTAAATTTTAGGAAGTTTGAGAATGGGTGTAAATACATAGGGAATATTTTCGAATATTCACGTGGAACCTACATTTAATTATTTTTTTCGTATGATTGAGAAAATTTAGCTACTATGTACTCAGTGATTTTCCCAGTTTTTAGCAACCCTAAAAATTAAAATTTTTTTTAATGATTTATTATTATTATTTTACAATTGAAACCTATTTGATAAAAAACATAATTAAAAATATGTGTTTGTCAACAATCGAAGTACAAAATAATTGCTTGAATTTCTTTAAAAAAATAAAATATTGTCCTTTTAAAATTTTTATAGTTCTGGTTTAAAAGCTGAATGTGTTTCGAAACCCTGCGAGAACAAAAAGAAAAAAAAAAAATAAGAGAAAAAAATAAGTAACAAGAAAGTAAACCAAAATTTAAGTTTTAATTCAAAAATTTTATTATCAACAATTTTTAAAAAATATTTTGGATATCCGGAGCAGTTAGCATCGCTGTAACTGTAAAAAAAGTACATAATTTAAACTTTGATATTTTTATTGTATGACTTTCAAGAGATAAATTGATTGCTGACACATTGCATGCTTGCTTCTTTTCTAAAACATATGATAATCTGTTGTTAAAGATTGACATACCTGCCACCTTTTACACTCTTCCACAAAGCTGCTACCTAACCTGATTTGCCAACTCACAATCACATTCAATTACATTAATGAGAATTCGGAAAATCGTAATTGTTGGCAGCTGTGTCTAGTGATAGTAAAATGAAATTGGAATTGACATTTTAAGCAGTTTTTTTTTAAAATTTAGTCCTCTCGTCGAAAGTACGTAGCGATGGTACAGGATAGAATTCCATGGGCGACTAAGAATGTAAGAAAAGGTGACCAATAAAAATCGAAAATCTATCAGCCATGGTAGTAGATCTCCGACATCTATGTTTAACACGTTCAAGCCGGGTTTTGCTCCTGAAAGTGGGACGGAAAAGAGAAAATACTGGTAAAAGAAGTATTTCAATATTAGATAATATTTGAGAGGAGTTACTCTATTCTCAACAGTAACAATTCAATGTAAGAAAATTTATCACTGCGAAGAAGCAATTCAATATAAAAATTGCATCCGTTTAAAACAATTGGTAGTTATGGATTTTTATTATTCCCGGAAAAAAAACTAAAAAATGAAATTTATTTGTTACCTGCTTTTACTCTTTTCCGTCTAGATATATATGGGCTTTCAGCCATGGTAGTAGATCTCCGACATCTATGTTTAACACGTTCAAGCCGGGTTTTGCTCCTGAAAGTGGGACGGAAAAGAGAAAATACTGGTAAAAGAAGTATTTCAATATTAGATAATATTTGAGAGGAGTAAATCTATTCGCAACCATAACAATTCACTCTAAGAAAATTTATCACGGCGACAAAGCAATTCAATATAAAAATTGCATCCGTTAAAAACAATTGGTAGTTATGGATTTTTATTATTCCCGGAAAAAAACTGAAAAATGAAATTTATTTGTAACCTGCTTTTACTCTTTTCCGTCTAGATATATATGGGCTTTCAGCCATGGTAGTAGATCTCCGACATCTATGTTTAACACGTTCAAGCCGGGTTTTGCTCCTGAAAGTGGGACGGAAAAGAGAAAATACTGGTAGAAGAACTATTTCAATATTAGATAATATTTCGGAGGAGTTAATCTATTCTCAACCATAACAATTCACTGTAGGAAAATTTATCACGGCGACAAAGGAATTCAATATAAAAATTGCATCCGTTAAAAACAATTGGTAGTTATGGATTTTTATTATTCCCGGAAAAAAACTAAAAAATGAAATTCATTTGTTACCAGTTTTTACTCCGGTGCACTGCCAAGATGAGACAATCTAGCGTGTTACATAAGAAACGAAGTTGAAGGGAATAAAATGACTGTCAGATTAGGTCTAAAAATAAGATCTTCCATTGAAAGATATAAATAAAATTCTAGAGAGGTGGAGGGGAAGATTTCCTTATAACGTGCGCAAACTCGTGACTAAGTCAAACACTTCTATTAAAAAAAAAAAGAAAAATATATAGTTTGCTGCTGAGGTACTCAATACATGCTTGAGGAATCATTTACATGTCAGATAATAACGAATGAGCAATTTCATTGAAAAAGGTTTAACAATGACGTAGTTTTGATTATATGGTTACAATTACAGAAGTTTCAAAAATTTTTGTTCACGTAAATATCTAGACACATCTATATATATATATATATATATATATATATATATATATATATATATATATATATATATATGTGTGTGTGTGTGTGTGTGTGTGTGTGTCTTCAAAGAGAAGAAAAAAACAGAGAAAAATAATAGACAAATGAAAAAAAAAGGGGGGGGGAAATAAGTAAAAAAATAACAAACAACAGCTAAAAAAAAAAAGGTGAAATCTTATTTAAAAAACCGGGAACAAAAAAGATATAATCTTTTCTTCAGCCCACACGATTATATCCGCATAACAGAGTGCTTTCTGATATTGTATCAATAAAGCCGAAGCGAAATATATTAATACAATAGTGTGAGGAGCACTCAAAATTTTTTTTATAAAAATAACAACAAATAAAATAGATCACAAAAATTAAAAATAAGTAACATGTAAAAACATAAAATAAAATAAAATAAAAAGAAAAAAACATTAAAAAGGGGACTATAAAGCGAGTAGCAAAATCAGATCAACTTACAAGGGCAAAAAATATTTCAAGAATGATTTAAAAATGTTTTCGCAGAAAGATTGTCAGATTACAAAATCTGAAAACAAAAGATGAAAACAAAAGCGCAAATTGAGTGTAACAAGAGGGTTTTAAAGTGTCGTTCTTGCTGCACTTCTGAAGTGATTTGTTATTCTGAGCTTTGATTTGTTAGTTACCAAGGATGGGCCCGAAATGGATGTGCGCAAGGTAATATTATACTGGATAATTTTACAAATTGATCATAAATAGTCTTAGAAGATAGATATTTATTTAAGAAAACAAATAAAATAGAAAAGAGAAACATAAATTGCCTGTTTTTGCAAATAATTTTAGCCGCGGATTTGCACGATATGGATTAGGACATAGAAAAATTATTTAAATTTTAATAGATAATTTTAACACGGATTTGCTTAACTTTCTTCGTGTTTTCTTGTATTTATTTATTTATTATATATATATATATATATATATATATATATATATATATATATATATATATATATATGGTCATTCTCACCAAAACAGTCATTTTCATGTCCCCAGTATATTTTATGTTTGTTTTACAACTTACAAAAAAAAAAAATTTCAGGGAAAGTGTCCTTCTGAATGCAGGCTAACAAAAGAATAAAAATAAAATTATCAATTTTTATTTTTTATTTATTTTACGTAATTGAAATATACCAATATGTCATTCCCTCACTTGTCCCCACTGCTGATTTAAAGAAAGAAAAAAATGTTTCTGAAATAAAATAAAAATTTTTGCAAATTCGTGTTTTTTATTTCAGAATATTGAAATATAGAATTCAGAAAAACAATTTTAAATTTAATTTCTGATAAAAATATTAACACAGCACTATTTTAAACCTTTTCCCTAGTGTTTCGCATCATTCCCTCACAACAATGTTCATATAACCTGCAATCTTCTTAGAATAAAAATATTTCAATAAAAACTTTAGCAATTAACAACTGGCATCATAGAACAAAATTGCAGTATGTTTCCATTTTCAACTTAGAGAAGCTTTGCTGTGGAATAAATTTGAATGAATCAAACCAGGTAAAATTTTTTACATTTGTTATTCCCTCATGTCATTTTTTAGAGTAAAATAAAATACAACTTTATCGAGAAAGTGGATAATTATATGTTGCTTTCTTGTATGAATATAATTATATGTGATTGACTTCAGAAATTAATTAGGCCTAACTGTTATTTTTAAATTTGATTAAATTTGTCATTCCCTCACTAGTGTATAAAGTGAGGGAATGATGCTGAAGTGAGGAAATGATTAAAGATGAGTATATTATTAAATTTTTTTCTTCAATCGTGCCAGCCAATTTTATTTCCAAAACCTGTAAAAACTATTAAATATATAAAACTAAATTATAAAAAATATTAGATAAACTTAGTATGTTACAATTTTCAAACTTTAGGTAGATGTAACTTAGATAAAAACATGTATTAAAATAAAATATTATTACCTCACTATTAGTGTCATTCCCTCACTTTTTAAATAGTGAAATTAATTAACTTATTTATTAAATTAATTAATTAATTATTATAAATTAATAAATTATAAATTAATTATTTAAAAATTAATTAATTTAAATATTAAGTATAATTTATAAGATGTATACTTTCTTTATAATGCCATTACATATTTCTATTAATAGAAAAAATTTCAGAGCTTTTTATTCACTTTACTTTTTGGGATTTTATGAACTGAAAAATGACAGTTTTCGTGAGAATGACCCATATATATATATATATATATATATATATATATATATTTATATATATATATATATATATATATATATATATATTTATATATATATATATATATATATATATATATATATATATATATATATATATATATATATATATATATATATATATATATATATATATATATATATATAATATTTTAATTCTTTCTGGAAGCTTTTGAAAATGAAATAGATTGGGGCAAATTATATTTCTCAGATAGCCTTAACCTGAAGATGCTTAGGTGTTTTTTTTAAAATGTCTTATTATTTTCTTTTTTAAAGAAAAAGAATGAAAAAGAAAAAAAAGTCTTGTTTCAACTGACGTCTTTCAAACAGACGAAGCTGAGGGCTATAACTTCTTTCTCGAATCTTTCTTCTTCCTCTTTGCGATCAAAGTACTTAAAATATATTTCTTTCCAATGTTGACAGTCTTGACCTTTTGACCATGGCACAAACCAGTTGAATGAAAGGAAAGCTAATTACCAGAAAGCGCAAGTTCAAGGTTATCGATTTAAAAAAAAGTTTAAAAAAATTATGGACAAAAAGAACCGCTTCAAATTATCATGAATAAATGTCATTCCTTATTAAAGATAGAGAAAATACAGATTTTTTTTTCAAAGTTGTATTTTTTTCATTTTATAAATGTCTCTCATTTATAAAAAAATTAATGATAATTTTTGTTAAATTCTGTTGATTATTTCGCTAAACGCGTACAAATTATAAAAAAAAAATATTATGTGATTGATTAAAAATGAACGTCAATAAATTTTTAAACAAAAAAGCGGAAAATTATGTCTGAATATTTGAAAAATGTATCGCCTTTAATTAAAATCAATATTTATTAAGGAAAATATTTGACTTGTGAAGCCATATTTGAACACAGTTTATCATAAAAAAATAATTTGTCAAACCAAATACCAGGAAATATGCTCAAATAAGGTACCGTTTCAAAAGAAATTATGTCTTTTATTTTGTCGCTATTATATAAACAGATATGATAAATAATTTGATTGCTGAACTTTTATACAAAGGTGACTTAAGACGATTTAAGATACCTTTTCACAAGAAACTATGTCTTTATTTTGTCATTAGTATTTAAACATATATGACACATAATTTGATTTATGAACAGCAGACAAATATGCTGTTTTAAAATAATCGAGTGTGTCTTAAGTAATTTACCTAAAATTATTTCCATCTGTATTCATTGGTTTTCTATTCACACTTGTTGCTTTTAATTTCTGTTGACCACCATGTTTGCAAATGCTTTCTTGGTCATTTGAACCATGAAAAATGTAACCTAAGACGTATGTTTAGCATTTTGTAAGTTTTTTTAAGCCATATGGCCAGCCCATTCTCATTTTAAACGTGTAAGTCTCATTTTGGCATAAAAAAATTTCACTCGTTGCTTTGTTTATGTTTCTCGAGTTTACGAATAAATATCTTTCCATGCTTTTTTTTTAATGTTTTAAGTTCTTTGTAGACTGAGTTAAAGTTTCTGCTCGATTAATAACCATTAGCAACTGGAAACACCCATTGGTTGAAAACTTTCCTTTAGTATTTAAGAAAGCATAAATTTACATATGGTAATACTTTTTGTGCAAAGAGTGTATCACGGCATTAACAGTTACTTTGTATTTTAGTTATTCCACAGTAACTAGTACGAAAATTTTTTTTTTTAGTTCGAACTTTGTGCATAGGCAAAGGACATTCAAAATTTCATGAAATCATAGCTTTCTTATCCTCAGACTTTGATTATCAAAATTTATTTGTGGCACCATTTAACTACCAAGGCACACATTTTACAGTGAATACATAAAAAGGAGACTTTCAGTGTGCCAAAAAAAGGACCACCTAGTATATCTTTTGATCTAATAATCGGATCTTCACACTCTTGGACTCAGTTTTATTGGTTCGAGGGGATCACCGTAAATATGCTAGTTAATTAGTGCAGACGATAATTTAAGTTACAAAATCTGACACAAAAACGTCGGATTTGGATTTCTGACCCCCAAATTGTAGGGGATAACCGCAATCTGGAAAATATGGTCCCAACAGTTTGGTCAGGAGAGCTGTCAAAGGCTTTGACCACTTAATGTTAATTGTACTTTTTTGTGTATTTCGCTATCAAAAGAACTTTATAAGCGAATTAAAAACTTTTTGCACGTAATTATATAATTCGTTTCTCTAAAGATAATTAAATGGAGAAAATAAATTTTAGAAAATATTTATTATTTTATTTAATAATAGTCGAAAGAATTTTGAAATGCAGGGCTGGACAATTTCTTTTATCATTTTACAAAATATATTTACACGGCAATATACAAAATTTAATCAAAATCAGTTGAATAGTTCCTGAGATATTGAATTTCAAAAAAGTCAGAAATTTTGATTTCTCAGAAACTATTCAATCGATTTTGCTCGAATTTCGTATTTTGCCATGTAAAATTTCATACTTTAAAAATTACACCTTAAAATTCAAAATTGCTTCGACTATCATTTAATAAAGTAATAAAAATTTACTAAAATTTAATTTGAAATCATCTTTGGATAAGCAAACTTTATAATTGCGTGCAAAAACTTTTCAAAAAATTCGCTTAAGAAGTTCTCGAGATATAGCGAAATACACAAAAAGTAAAATTAACATTAAGGGTCCAAACTTTTGAATTCTCTCCTGACCAGACTATCCTGACCATATTTCCCAGGTTGCGGCTGTCCCCTATATTTCGGGGGTCAAAAATCCGAATCAGTCGGGAAAAAAATACGTATATTCAGAGAATGTACGTTTTTGTGTCTGATTTCGTAGCTTGAAACATCGTCTGCACTAACTAACGCATTGTACATTGGGCTAAAAATAAACATGTCAATCTGAATAACTTTTGATTGGATCTTTAAATTCTAGGACACAAAAACGTACATTCTCTGCATACCATTTTTTTCGCCAGATATGTATATCTGACTCTCAAAATATTGGGAGTAGCCGCAATCGGGGAAATATGGCCCGAATATTTCGGAACCTTTAATGTAAATTTTACTTTTTTCTAGTTTCGCAGTATCGATCTCGTTAATTTTTTAAGTGAATCGAAAGATTTTTACAACTAGTTATAAAGTTCAAGTATACAAAGAAAATTAAATACATGAAATATTTAATTTTACCATTGTCGAAAAATGTCTGAATATCAAGGTACACAAATCTTTACACAATTTAAAATGATGTAACGCTTTAAGGGAAAATACAAAATTTCAACAAAATCCGTCGATTAGTTCTTGAGAAGAATTTGAGAAAAATCAAATTTTAAATATACGATTTCTTTTGAAATTCTATTTCTCAGAACTACGATTATGAATACGAATACAAGAATCTATGTACTTAAGATTGTGAAAAACTGAGTTTCGCAAGTCAGTAACTGAGTGTAACTAGCCAAAAGTGACTTGTAAAGACATTAGCCGGAAAATAGCCTTAAGTATTGCAGAAACTAACTTTTAAATTAATTAAACTTGGTGTTGCGATTAATTTTCAGGACTGAAACTCCTGAAAGTATAATGATAATACTTACCCAATGAATATGTTTTGTGACCTCCACGGAGGAATAATCTTTTTATACATTCACTGAAATCTGCATTATGTCACCAATTTAATTCAAACGTATTTCATCAGAGCGTATGGCAATAACAAATGACATACTGAATTAGAAGTGGTGGAAAAATTGGTGTAAAGTATATTTTTACGGTCTTAAGACTAAGAGAAATGGAAAGTAGATTCTTTTTAAATGTAAACTCAGCAGAAAAGGTATGTTTTAACACGTTCAAGCCGGGAAAAGTGAAAATACTGAGACGGGAAAAGAGAAAATACTGGTAGAATAACTATTTCAATATTAGATAATATTCGAGAGGAGTTAATCTATTCTCATCAATAACAATTCACTGTAAGGAAATTTATCACGGCGAAGAAGCAATTCAATATAAAAATTGCATCCGTTAAAAACAATGGGTAGTTATGGATTTTTATTATTCCCGGAAAAAAAAAACTAAAAAATGAAATTTATTTGTTACCAGTTTTTACTCCGGTGCGCAGCCCGATGAGACAATCTAGCGTGACCTAAGGCTCCTATACTATCAGAGCTGACCTATCAAGCAATATTGGAGCAAACAAGTTCGCAAGTTAACGTTATTTCAGTATTCGTTACGTTATTACAGAGATGCCAAATGCTGCGGACATGCCAAAATAATTTAAAAAGCGGTAAATAACTACAAAGTAAATTTTGCAAATATTTGACAATATTTGCCTGCTTTTAAAAACGTAAAGCATGCAATAAGCACTATAAAATCATACCTGCCAACTTTTAATCCCTTTCATTATTATTTTTCCCAGTG
Organism: Parasteatoda tepidariorum; assembly: GCF_982258835.1. Classification (NCBI taxonomy): domain Eukaryota; kingdom Metazoa; phylum Arthropoda; class Arachnida; order Araneae; family Theridiidae; genus Parasteatoda; species Parasteatoda tepidariorum. Next base: position 27,361,167 of record NC_141759.1, on the reverse strand, counting down.
GTATTAAAATGGAATAAAAACTTCAATTTTAAGCAAACAAATACGTTGTATTTGAGAAAACTTAAGTTAACAACCATGACAGTAACGCATATTAATATATGTGCTTAATTTTTGTAAGAATAGTGGTGATCAATATCGTTTAAAAACTATGATTATAAAAGAAAAAATAGTATATAATTACTACCACTTTAAATATGAAAATAAAATCTTTCGGAAAATTTGGAAGAGTTGGCAGGTATGTAAAATGGTGAATTATATAAGCCTACGCATTGTTTAGAAATAGTGGTGGATTAAAATCTACTAAATCGAACTTATGAAACCAAGAATTACAATTAATAAACTACCACTTGAAAATATTTATTCGCTGTGCTTATGTTAGCTCTTTGCTCCAACAATAAATGATAAGTCGGCCTGTCTAATTCAGGGGCTCTAGCGTGACCCACCGGTGGGTCACCTCGGCGTGAACGTGTTAACTCAAAACCATTTGATTGATACCGAGGTCTATCATGATTACTGTTCGGTCTTATATGATCATTACTGTTGAAATGAATACGTAATAGTGCAATACTCATCAATAAATATGACTTCAAAAAAAAAAATTATTTTGCTTTCATATTGGCATATATTTCAATACACTAAGTATTTTAATGCATGCTTAGTGCATACTCTACAGGGGTGAAAGCGAGACGGAAAAGATGAAAGGCTGGTAGTAAAACCATTTCAGTTATAGCTAGTTTTGGGGAGGAGTTTACTTAATATTTTTTTTAATTTTTCAACAGTATCTACTTTATCTTGGAAAAGAAGCAGTTTTATATATATGCCAGAATTATAAAAGAAATCTTGATAGTTACAGATATTTCATTTTTTTCGAAAAAAATGCTGGAATGAAATGTTTTACGTACCAGGTTTTTCTCTTTTCCGTCTTGCTATATAAGGGCTTTCACCCATGATACTCTATAGCTTAAATACATGGTATACTATATATTTCAATAGTAAAACAAAATTGCAGTTTAATGATATTAGGGAAAGAAAAAAATAGTACGTCGGTTGTTTTTGAAAATAAGATCAATAAGATCTACGGCAAGCAAAACATATGGTCAACTGAAATTTGAGTAAGTCCCAACATAGAAGTAAAAAAAAGTCTCAAAACTGAAAAGAGGAAAATAAAATAAAATAAAAATTTGAAAAAAAAAAAAAACTATTACGTTTCAAGTGAGCTAAAAAAAAAATAAAAGGAACGTAATTTTATTTTTTGTCAGACCTAAAACGAAAAACGTGGGACGCATCACTTGCGTATTTTCTTCGATCACTATCGAAAATCTTCCGTGCCGAAATTATGCGTCGAATATTTTACGTTGAGGTTTTCTACGTTTTTAGGTAGACAAAAGCGAAATTAATTTTTTCTCCAAGCCTATATGAAAAACTTAGTTCTTGAAATTTTTTTCATTATTCTAAAAGTTAATAGTAATTAAAATTATTGATTACTTAAAATTTACAATTGTTTAAACATTTCAGTAATTTGTAATTTTCTTGTTGAACTCACCAATAAAAAAAAAGAAAAATAACATAATGCTGAGAATTTTAACTAATATAATAGTTTATTATGAACCAACATACACGTTTTTGCTACGTACAAGCAGATAATAAAACAAATAAACAAAACATCACAAAAATTTCATTACAGAAATTTAACTGTTAAATTCACATCATGAATCCGACATATTAAATAAGATATATAAATAGTCGAGGTATTTTGTAAATATGCATAACGTATTCAGCTTATATAAATTAAATAAATATGAAGTCATAATTAATGACAAATAAATAAAGTTGTACTAAAGAAACAGGCATACATAATGCAATTTTTAAATACTATTTTACTTTATTAATTAATAGTAAGGACCACATTGACACAAACATGCCGTTGGTCACAAAATTGCAGGATCTTAACCTCCATCATTAATAACCATAGATTTAAACTACATTTATTTCCTATTGAAATGAATTTTCAAATATTTTAATTCATTAATCGATATAAAAAACAACAAATTTGTTTTAACCTTTTCGGGACGGACGAGACACAAATGTATTGGTATGAAATCAGAATAGTAAAAAATAAAAAGCGATAGCTTAAGTTCGGGCATAGCTAATTTGACAGACTATTTTTTACTTAAACTTTAAATCTAACACATTCAATCCGTGTGTGTTAAAAGTGTAACTATACAATTTTTAATAGGAATAAGTAGTGGCAAATTAAATAGAGCCAACTATTATTACCCCGCCCTCAAATAAACTGCTATAAAAATAGTTGGGCTACCAGTTGTATTTTACTACTATGATTATGTCTCGCACGTCTCAAAGAGGTTAAGCAACAAACAATCAAGTTTACAATATTATTTAACCCTTATATATTGCAAATACAATATAATTTTCATACAATTCAATATAAAAAATTCAAATACTTTCTACTTGAATAAAAAAGTGGTAGTAAAATTAAAACATAAAATTATATTTTATAATGTTTGCAGACTTGCCACTGTCTAAAAAAATTAATAAGTGGTGACAAATGCTTTATGAGATTGTTGAAAATTTTATAGACTTTATGTTCAAGTTAATTTCAGGAATTTAGTTGATTATTTGTAACATTTACAGAGGGTTGCCAAGAACCACTAAAAATACAACATGTGGTGACTAATAATGTTCAAAATTTTATAACAATTCATTTTCATGCCTCTTTACTGCCTCATTTGTGCCTTTTTCAGTGTCTCACATTCTGTGCCTTTTCACTTTCTACCTGAATGTAACTTTCAAACTTCTATATTGTAGAAATGAAATGGTAAATTTGTATAAAATATAAAGTAGGTAGGTGCTTGACTCTAATCGAGTACCGTAAAACGTTTGCTTTTTTTAAAAAAACAAATGTCATTTTATAAAGTCAAGTTTTTTAGATTTTCTTCTTGAAGACGGATTTTACGTCTTGTGTTTTCCTCTTCATCATAAAATGAATCATGTCCATTGTAGACGTATTTATTCAATTTTTCTATGAAAGATTCTTTACTTAGAATATAGGTACGGAATTCTTCGAATTCTTTTTCGCCTAAGTGACCTCCTAGTTCTTTGGGCAGAATTTCCGGAGGATAGAATTTGTGCAAGCTTGATAAGTCGTTACCGTGGAAGTGGACCTAGAAATAAAGATATGAAATACACAATACATAAATTACTAAATATATAGTTCGCTCACCAGGCGTAGGCACTTGGATCCGCCTTCATCACGTGGTATCCGGCGATACTATTTCGCTATTTTTGGAAGAAGAATGGGAGCAATCCTGAACAAGGTTGCTATATGGCGATCGTGTGACAAAACTATTTATTTCGCAATCTTCATGTGCATTTTTTAACATTAAATATTTCGTTAATTTGAAATTTCTCTCTTTTAAGTGAACAGTTTGTCCTTTTTGAGACCTTTTTCTGGAAAACAGCAGTTTCTAAATTTAAAATATATTTAATTAACTAGAGTAACGAAAGGTATAATGGCAGATGACAAAGCGAAGTGACTGAAAAATAATTCACTGTTTGAGTTTGGCGCGCATTCAGGGTTGTTTCAATTTCAAGCTCGGAGACGCTTCTCCCCTTATTCCGCGCTGAAATGAACTCTTCTTCCGAGGAGGTGGAGCCAAGTGCCAACTCCTGGTGAACGAACTATACCTCATATTGTGATAATACCACTCTTAATTCATATCTTTATATTTAACGCAGAAAATATAAGATTTGACGTAAAGTATTTTATTTAAAATAAATACATAAAATCCAGTTTATGTTAACAATTACATGACCTGGTAGTCATTTCAGTTACAAACTATCATGTGATGAAAAGTATTATTGTTCTCCTGCCAAAGGGGACTAAAAATACAAAGATGGGTGATTAATAAAATTCAAACTTTTATTAGAAGGTATATATGTAAACAATTTTTCCTTGCAGAGTCATTCAGTTTACTATTGAAAGTTTTTTCAATAATAATTTTGTTATAAATATTAATAATTTGAATTGTGAATCATGCGATAAAAAAATTTATGAGATAAATAAACTAAACTGAGCTTAGTTTCTACCATTTCTTTTACGTTTTTAGTAACCTGTGCCATTCCGGCTGCCAATTTTTTCTTATTCTTTTACGATGCTGCCAACTACTATGTTAACACGTTCACGCCGGAGTTACCCACCGGTAGGTCACGCTAGATTGTCTCATCGGGCGGCGCACCGGAGTAAAAACTGGTAACAAATAAATTTCATTTTTTAGTTTTTTCCCGGGAATAATAAAAATCCATAACTATCAATTGTTTTTAACGGATGCAATTTTTATATTGAATTGCTTCTTCGCCGTGATAAATTTCTCCACTGTGAATTGTTAATGTTGAGAATAGATTAACTCCTCCCGAATATTATCTAATATTGAAATAGTTCTTCTACCAGAATTTTCTCTTTTCCGTCCTGCTTTCAGGCGCAACACCCGGCGTGAACGTGTTAATAATGTTCGCAACGTCGTGTTTAACCCAATTACAGGGCTTCCATGGGCAGCTAGAAGTGTAAGAAGAGGTAGAAACTCAATTCATTTATACATATTTAATTATTCATATTTAGAAAGAAATCAATTCCGTATTTATTTTCGCTCGCAAAAGAAAGAAATATGCTGGAACACTATATTGTGGTAGACGGAGTTACCTGTTTTCTGAAAAATTAATCTTAGCAGTGAAACACCTGTTCTATCACTTTTTTCTTTCTTGAACAAAATCTTGCTCAGTGTTGCCAGTTTGGTAACACCTAATCCAAAAATGTTACAAACCACTAGAAATGTAAATTTATTTGCTTCTAAATTTTAATCTATTCGTAGCTACCATTACAGAGATGCCAACTGCTCCGGACACGCCAAAATAATTAAAATAACGGTAAATAACTACAAAGTAAATTTTTGAAATATTTGACTATTTCTGCTTGCTTTTTAAAAGTTATAACATGACTTATGTTCTATAAAGTAGTGAACTATGTAAGCCTATGAATTATTTAGAAATAGTGGTGGACAAAAATCTACTAAATTGAATTTATTAAACCAAGAATTACAATTGATAAACTACCACTTTAAAATAAGTATTTGCTATCCGGAGCAAGTTGGCATCTCTGCTATTATTCTTTAAGCAACAAAAAGATAAAGTATACCGTTTCAATCAAAATTAACTGTCACCTCCTCTTGCTCTACAACAAATTTCAATGAAATATTCCTGTTTGAAAATTTTACTGAAGACAAGAACATCACACCATTGCAGTGATCCATCATATTCCCAATAGCATATACATAACCTCACTTTCATCATATCACCTTAGCTCAAGTCCATACTTTTATATTATAGTCTTATCACCCTACTGAATATAACTACACAGTCAGAATCTCAATGGTCATCTATCCACATGAATATTCCTTTACTTCATTTGCATTCCATCACCTGATCGAAACAACATGCGGCCTCAGGTGCCAGATGTCTTTTACAGTTCAGTAAACCGACAACACTCCCCAACTTGTTTCAGTGTACAAAGGAGCCAGCTTGCTCCAGACAGCGGATAAATGTTTTCGAGTGGTAGTCTTTTATTGCAGGAATCTTGATTTTGTAAATTCAATTTAAAGGTTTTTAACTCACTACTACTTCTAAATAATTCAAAGGCTTATATGAATTGCTACTTTTGTTTCATTACGGCATTTTCAAAAATTGGCGAAATTTAGATTGCAGTTTTCTACCTTTTTAAAAATATTGAAGCAGTTGACATCTCTGGGTTTATCGGAACATTTTTTCTCCTTGTGCTAAGTGGTATTAAATTTTATGATATAAATTTAATAAATTGAATTTAAAAGGATTTTTTTCCACCTCAACATAAAGAACGATTTAAATATTAAGCGCTGAGAAAATTAAACAAATTAAGTTTAACTTAAATTGTTACTTAACAACCACTCCAAATATTCTGGAAAAGATAGAATTTCCTGGTTGGCAGCTATGCACTGACTGAAGGCGCTGCTGCTAATTTGTTACCTGACTAAAATTTGAAACCGAAATTTGAGTAACGCTGAGCTAAAAGCAGAACTGTGTAATCTGAGATTTTTTGTAAAAAGATTTACTGCTAAGTAAGAGCTTTAATACATCATTCTTTTTTTTTGTAAATTGGATTTAAAATTAGCTTTCACACCACTACAAGTAAATGATTCAAAAGTTCATATGAAGCACCACTTTAGCTCAAATCTTGTGTTGCAGGGATCTTAAAATGTCAGCAAAATTACCAGAATTCAGAAAGCTTTAGTTTTTTCGTCTATACCACTATATTAAATATATCACAAAGAGCGTAATAGTTGGCAACTCTGTAAAATGTTGAAAATAATAAATAATACAATATTAGTTGTAAAATCTGTTACTTACTCGTTCCTTCAACTTTTTAGATAGCATCGGCTTAACTATACTGTATGTCATACTGAAGTACGATGGCTCGTGAACCATGTGAAAACCAGGTATGCGATAAGGAAAGCAATTCTAAACACAAGAGAGAGACACGAATATTAACATTTTGCTTAAGGCTGGTACAATAAATTAAGTCATAAACTGTAATAAATGAATGAGTGATTTGGCTCGTGAACTATATGAACTGATATTAACTTTTTGCTTACGGATGGTACAATAAATGCACTCGTTAACTACAATAAATGAATATGATGGCTCGTGAAATATGTGAAAACCAGGTATGCGATAAGGAAAGCAATTCTAAACGCAAGAGAGAGACACGAATATTAACATTTTGCTTAAGGCTGGTACAATAAATGAACTCATAAACTGTAATAAATGAATGAATGATTTGGCTCGTGAACTATATGAACTGATATTAACTTTTTGCTTACGGATGGTACAATAAATGCACTCGTTAACTACAATAAATGAATATGATGGCTCGTGAAATATGTGAAAACCAGGTATGCGATAAGGAAAGCAATTCTAAACGCAAGAGAGAGACACGAATATTAACATTTTGCTTAAGGCTGGTACAATAAATGAACTCATAAACTGTAATAAATGAATGAATGATTTGGCTCGTGAACTATATGAACTGATATTAACTTTTTGCTTACGGATGGTACAATAAATGCACTCGTTAACTACAATAAATGAATATGATGGCTCGTGAAATATGTGAAAACCAGGTACGCGATAAGGAAAGCAATTCTAAACACAAGAGAGAGACACGAATATTAACATTTTGCTTAAGGCTGCTACAATAAATGAACTCATAAACTATAATAAATGAATTAATGATTTGGCTCGTGAACTATATGAACTGATATTAACTTTTTGCTTACGGATAGTTCAATAAGTGCACTCGTTAACTACAATAAATGAATATGATGGCTTGTGAACTATATGAAAACCAGGTAAGCGATAAGGAAAGAAATTCTAAATACAAGAGAGACACACGAATATTAACATTTTCCTTACGGCTGGTACAATAAGTAGTCCAGAATCCCTCCACCAAACTAAGCTCCGTAAACAAAAATTTAATAAATTTTTTTGTAGAACATATTAGACATAAACAATCCATCGCAATATTTGATCAATGCAGGTGCAGTTTAATATAGTGCACTTACTTGAATTCCTCTTACTAAGCATGCCAGATAGGATGGATTTGAAAAGTGTCGTAACTTATTTAAAGTTATTCCTTGAAAATCAAATATAAGAGCTCCTCCACACACTTGAGATGCTTCAGTTTCGATTCCAATGTCCGCACATAGAAATGTTGCAGCGTAAAGTTCAAATGCGGAAAGATTCTCAATATCAAATTTTCCTGAAACAAAGTACACAACAATCTTATACCTAAAACAATCTGTATACATTAAAAAAAGAATGTGTTTATTTGTATCCCGGATTGCGGATAAGCATTAGACTCTAATAATATGAAATTCAATATGAGGCTGAATGAGTACAATTGAAAACTTTTTACGAAGTCCGATTTTCGATTTTAAATGATATTTTTAAATTCGGAGACATTTGAGAAATGGAATTTTCTCATTGGCTTAGCGGAGGTCATTGTTTTAAAATAAGCTTTAGACGATTCAGTTTTGTCAAAGACTAGTGGTGTTTCTCAGAGTATAGGTCCAATAAAAAAAGCTGTCTATTGCGCGTTCTGCAATATTTAATTACTTTTTATCCGTTATGCCAGGTTATCTGAAAGATCAACGTGATCGCGCTAGGACAAGCAGACTACGTCACCTGATTATATTTTTAAGATTATCTGAAACCAAGTTTTTCGTTTTTTACTTATAGTTATACTTTTAAAACGGGTTTTTATAAAACTAAATAATTTGAAATCAACAATAACGTAAAAAAAATTAAGTTATTAAAAATAGTAGTATTTCGTGGACAATAAAACGCCGATATTATTATTGACGTGAATGATAATAAATTTTGGTAAAAGTTACAAGTTGAAGTAAAAAATGAACCATGTACTAAAAAAGAAAACAAATCGAAAAATGGTACTAATTCGCTTAAGAGAACATTAAAAATCAATTAATTAATATTGATGTCAATGAAGCTAAATTAATTTTGGTAATAGGAACTAATTATAACCAATCGTTGAACAGCCGACCCAATTTTTTGGGTTAGCGATTACTAATGTTCAACTCCGAAGGCATATAATTTTGCACCCAATCTAGATAACAAGGGAACTTCTCTATCAGGTATTGGGAGAAATTTGATTTCATGGAGGACTTTTTGATAGAACTAACCCGCATTTGCGTTACATGGAAAGGAAGAACACGAGAACCTCCCACTGTTAGCCTGGCTGCAAAGGTACTCTAACCCATGACCCGTCTAATACTCAGGATATTTCAAATTAGCATTGTTCCCAATTCTTGGTTTTTTAATTATATTTAAAATTCAGAATCATTTAAAAAATAAATTTTTCTCATTTGCTTAGCGGAAGCCAGTGTTTTAAAATAATCTATTGATGATTCCGTTTTTCAAATATTTCAAAGACATGAATTATGTTTACTATGTTATATCTTTAATAAAAAAAGAATATGTTTTTTCAGCGTTCTGTTATACTTAATGATAAATTTTATTTTTGATATGCAAGATTATCTGAATGAATATTTTTTTCTGGGAGTATTTATATATTTATATGTAAAAGTTTCGCCACAGATTATTTACGTTCAAATTTAGAAAAAGAAAATAAGTTGGGACGAATAGTATAATTCACCCAAAAATGAGTAAACATAAAATAGTTTAACTGCTATTTTCGTTTAAATTAAAATTGAACTTACCAAGAAAAACAATTGCTACGCCTTCTCCATTTGGACCTCTTTTAGGAGTCAAAAATACGCAGTCCATTTCAAGAACATTTTTCAATTTTGAGGGAGTCCTATCAGTGATTGTTCCTGAATATCTGTTTTTGAAATCGTGATAGTTTTTCAGAGTAATGAAGGCCTTTTTCACATCGTATTTCTTGCATCGTAGAAATCGAAGCAAGAAAGAATCGTCCATAACTGGACAGAACGTCTTCTGACCTGAAATTGGACCAAAATAGGGCTAAGATGAGTATTGTTATATGTTAACCATACAGTTAGTTTAAGGATAATTTCCTTTTACAAAAACCACTGCACAAGTCTTCTATTTCATATATTTGTCCGTGTAATGTTTGAAAGGCATGATTTGGATTTCGGGATTTTTTGAGAATTTCAGAGTCATCTGCATAGAAAGCTATAATGCTGTTGTAGTCGATTTTATTTTTTTGAAAATCATATGTGTGTAAGATGTATATAATGTATATGTACATGAAATGTACCATTATTAAATTTCTAAAAGTCAATTAAAGTAACCTTGATTTTATATGGTAAGGAGATTCATTACTTTTTTCATAAAAGTACTTTTTACATGAAAATGGACCAAGGGTACAATAATTGTAGACAATAAATGAAATCTTCGAAAAATTTAACGTTTTAAATTTTTGAGATCTCACAACTGTACAGTGCCAAAAAAAAGTAAATAAATAGACGGAATACCCGGAATAACGTTTGGTCTAATGATCGGATATTCAGGTTCTAAAACTCTATATTAATGGTTTAAGGGGGGTGTCTTCAAATATACTAATTAGTTAATGCAGACCGCATTTTAAATTACGAAATCAGACACAAAAGCGTACTTTTACGGAATAAATATAATTTTTTTCGACGGATTGGAATTTCTGATCCCCAAAATATGGGGGTCAGCCGAAATCTGGGAATTATGAGCTCCATAGTTTGGTCAGGAAAGTGATTTAATATTTGGACTTCTTAATGTTAATTTTACTTTTTGCGTGTTTTGCTATATCTCTAGAACTTAAGCGTATTTTAAAAAAAATGTTGATCACGCAATTTTAAATTTTGTTTATCCAGAGATAATCTCCTTACAAAAAATTACTTTTAATAAATATTTATTATTTTTAAATCTTTCATTTAATACAAGTCGGAAAAAAAATTGAATTGTAAGGTATATAATTTTTTACATCATTTTAAAGAACGTAATTTTACATGACAAAATATAAAATCTGAGCGAAATCGGCCGAATAGCTCCTGAGGAATCGTATACTTATCTGTGCTAATTAATTAGCATATTTGAGGTCATCCTCTCGAATATTCACTATTCTTAAGCACCACTATTCTTAAAAAAATTAAGAATATATATAAATATGCGTTACCATCCTAGTAACACAGCTAAAGCCTTCTTTTTCAAATATAACGTATTTTTCTGCTTGAAATTTAAATTTCAATATCACTGGGAAAAATCATTAAGGAAAGGATTAAAAGTTGACAGGCATGAAATGAGCTTATCTGCTTATCTTCAAATATAAATGGTTTTGAGGACATTTCTTCCACTGGTAGTAAAATATAAGTTTCTAACAATTTTTTTAATTGTGCAAATTTTTATTAGATCTTAAGTAAACAAAAGATTGCATATATATATATATATATATATATATATATATATATATATATATATATATATATATCGTAAAATTCTAGTGGTAGCTATGTATTTGTATTATTTCTTATCCATTTAAACTTATTATTTACTGCACTACATATAAATGACTTAAAGGTTCATTTGCAACACCAGATTGCAAAAATTCCGAAAGCATTGAATTTTATCTACCACTCTATGAAATATTTTCCAAAAAGTGTAGCAGTTGATAGGCCTGTATATATATATATATATATATATATATATATATATATATATATATATATATATATATATATATATATATATATATATATATATATATATATATATATATATATTTACAAAAAGGTTTTGATTCTCTTAAAAGCCTCCCAAAATAATATAACAGTATACTAGAAAAATAAATGATGAATCAAGGTGCACAAATATTTTGCATAAAGCATAATATCCTTGAAAATTGCATTTTAGTTTATTAATAAATAGTTGTATCACGCAATATTTCCTCATTCGTTTACTGTAAGTTATTATGTGACCTTCCGAATATGTTATTATGTGAAAACTTTCCTTAATTTCATATTATTTAATGTGAGGTTCATAAAACTCTAATCATGACAAAAATAATAACTGATAAACGTTTTTTTTTATACATTTCGTAATGAATATCACATGAAACACCAAATTAAAAGAAATTATTCATTTCATATTGATAGAGCTGACAATCAAAACATACACCAGTTCTCCACAATATTTAAGGAGGAAGTTTAAGAAACCTAATGTTTTTGATTTTCAATGGCAGATAAAAAAAAAATATCCCGCTTTTCTAATCAGATTTTATGTACACTACTGATTTTTTATTTAATGTGTCGTGATTGTAAGGAACCATTGGAAATCAAATTTTAAATCGTAAATTTGGCTACTAATTTAAATATCTCCGGCTAAAAATCGAAATTAACGTTTTAGTATTTGAAAGATTTATTTAGTATTCGAAAGAATTAATTAGATATGTGTAACTAAAGAACTTAGGAAAATAAGCATATTTTTGCTACCATCTTTAAAAATGTCAGCCTACAGGCCGGACATAGCACCTTAGTGACGAAAAGTTACTATGTAACAAATTCAGTTAAGTGTAATTAAATGACATCGGAAACTAAACATAATTTTGCTACCAGCCGAGCGTAACACTTCAGTAATTGAAAGTTACTATGCAACGTCCTCAGATTAGGGTAACTAAACACTGCTTTGCTCCCACTTTAAAAATCTTTACATACAAGCCTCCACACGGTTTTTTATAGGTAGTTCGATCAGACCACTATGAAGGATATCAGCTTACCGAACGAGTCATTTAATATAGAATATAGTTAAAATAAGAAAGTGGTAGCAAATATATGACTAAAAATTTATTTTATTTATGAATATTATTAGTTTGCCTTATTCACTAGTCAACCACTACAGATTCAATTCTCAAATATATAAGAAAAATTTCTCCCAATTACTTTTATAAAAGGTTTTGGGTTCATGCGCACAACTGATTCACTTTTGGAACAGTCTGCGCGGACTACTTATAAAAGACCGTGTGATGGCCGGACGCAGCACTTTAAAAAATTAATAGTTACTAACCAGCGCCTCCACACGTTTTCTCATAGGTTGTTTGATCAGATAATTAAAAGGATGTTCTAATTTAACCCTTTCGCGCCGACTGTCACAAATACGTGCCAGCATAAAACCGTATCAATCAGGGTAAAAAGATAAAACTGGTAGTCAAAGTAATTCTTTAGTAGTTTATTTGTGGGCGGAGTTATAATTGTTTGATTTATTTAATTCACCATTACTTTGTTCAAAATAAAAGTATTTAGTTATAACTTCGAATTAAGATTGATTATATGTATGATTAAACGAACAATAATTAAAGTATAAGCAAAGTCTGTCAAATTAGAAACGGCAACATTTAATTTACCGTTTTTTACTGAAGTACGTCTTGATCCTGATTTTGTACGAATGCTCTTTTGAATCACTCGCTCCCAAGTAATTGAGAAGGAGCCAATTAATACAAAATTTTATAAAAATAAGAAAGTGGTAGCAAATATATGTCTAAGGTTTGTTTAATTTATGAATAAAATTGGTTTGTTTTATTTACCTGTCAACCACGACAAATTCAATTATCAAATATATATGATTAATTTCTTTCGATTACTATTAAAATTAAACTTTAGTTCATGCACAGAACTGGTTAATTTTTTTTAAATTGTCTGCTTAGATTACTAATAAAAAACAGTGCGGAGGCTTTCTGCAAAAGAAATGTTACAAGCAGGATTTGCTAGAGACGACTATAAGTACAAAAATTGACTAATAAATTTCAAAGTTTTCTTAAAAGAGATTAAAATTAGCTACTTTATATTATTTATTAGCAACTTTATATCAATTTTTTTAAGAATCAAGTTTCGAATATAAATTAGTAACTTTATATTCGAAACTTAATTCCGAAAATAATTGATCATTAAAACTAATAATGACAGAAATAACTAGCAAAAATATGCTTATAAAGAGTCATTTTAAACATCGTATGAAAGACGTTTTCTTTTGAAATTTCATGCTAATTTTAGATTTTGCAAGACTTCACTCTAAAGATGGTTTGTAGAACAGAAATCGGGGTCCTTCATCTTAAAAAAATTTTAAGCTATAATTTCTCCTTAAATTATGTGGTATATTAGATTCCCCGTTCAAAGTAGCTTAGTTGAGCTCTTATTGAATTACAAATTCGTTGGTGCATCCGAAAAACCAAGTACATCCTGATTTTAAAAAAAATTATTTTTGTTAGAATCCTAAATAAGAAAGAACGGTTGGTAAGTAGTTATTGTTTGCAAATCAAAATACAAGCCACACAACTTTGACTTCAAGTTTTCGTTCCCATAACTGACAAAATTAAAAAAAATATGTTTTTTTTTAATGGTTATCTTTATTTGTGGACGTTGAAAAACAGCCTCAACTGAATTCTTTCTCTGGGAAAATATAGTGCTCTAGGTATGGAATCACAAATAAATTCCTAAAGCAACAGAACTAGTGATGATTTTTCTGTTACCTCAGAAAAACTTTCAGATAAATTTTTTCATCTTTAAAAGAATGCCCACATAATTTGGATTCTGTGTCTGAACATATAAAAAAATTCTTTATATTTTAAGTGCCACTAAGTTGTCGTGAAAAAAAATTCTTAATATTTTGAGTGCCACTAACAAGTCGTGATATTCATCTTTCGTACACCAAAATGGAAACAAAACACTCTATGAACAGGTGCAAACGAAAAAGAATGACATAATTCTGAATGGTATTCATACGAATTTTCTTGCAGACGACAGTATAGCGAAGCGCTGTTCTATTCTAGAATAGAACGAAATTTGACATAAGCCTACTACACTAGATGCTAAGGACTTGCAGGATTCTACATTATGTGAAACTTGCAGGTGGCTTGCATTTCTTTTACAAAGTTTGTGATATTGCTGTCCTCAATGCTGTTTTTAAGAAAGCTTTTAATGCATTGCGAGTTCATTCAGGTTCTTTTTAAAAAAATTATTAGTGCTTCCCACGAATAAATTATGAGGAATACATTAATGCTTGTGCTTTTGAACAATAAATTAGTGCTTTGCGCATCAAATAACCCTCAATTAATAAAATTAAATCTCTAAAACAAAAGAAACGCTCCTTTTAAGATCGCAATTGACAGACTAAAACTTCTGTTAGCTGTGAGAGATGTTAAAAACCAATTTATTGTCTTTAAGCTGTCTTCCCAGCAGCAAAATAACTTAGGCCCTCATTGGGCCAACATGCGCGTATCTTGGCTCAATAAGGGCTCAAAAGGCAGTTATTTTTTCGATATTGGCCCTATATAGAATTTTCCGATACACCCGATATTTTAAAACCACTTTACAACCAATATCTGTACTATATACAGGGTGTCCCAAAACGACCGCATAAACTCTGCACAGCTGGATTCCTCGTTTGGAGTACATTAAAACTGCCCAAAGAAGCGTTCCTGTACGATCCATAGTTTGCGAGAAAAATACGAAAAACAAAGTAAGACGTCCCTGCCGTTGCAAGAAAAGAACACTTTATTGGACATATCCACGGCGTGCACAAGCCTGGCTCGACATGCACGGCGGACACTTTGACCATCTGCTTTAAATTGTGCATAGTATACTGCTGTTGATATGTTCAATAAAGTGTTTTTTCTTGCACCGGCTGTGACGTCATACTTTGTTTTTCGTATTTTTCTCGTAAACAATGAATCGTAAAGGATAGCTTCTCTGGGCAGTTTTTATGTACTACTCCTAACGAGGAATTTAGCTGTTCAGAGTTTATGCGGTCGTTTTGGGACACCCTGTAGAATTGTCAGATTCACCCGATATTTCATATCCACTATTTAGCCAATATAGGTTCCATATTGGCCATTGTAAACACTATATAGGCCATTCTCGAACCAATATTAAAAATTCTAATCATCCCAATATTGGTCCCTCTGTCTATGTTCTTATAGGACCCATGTTGAGCCAATTTTGAGCCCTACTAGGGCCAAGGTAAAATTGTTGCTAGGGAAGTGCTGTTTATATTCATATCTTTTGTTTATTTTCGCATGACTTGTGCTCCTGCAAATGAATAATCCGTGATACAATAATGCACTATATTGTTATTAAACTAAAAAAAAAAAATGTAATTTCTATAAACACTTATATTTTTTATATTTAACGATATAAATTATTCCATAGCTTATATAATACGCCGCTTTGTTGCAGTTACGACAAGTTGAGCCTTTAAGAAAGTTATGAAAATTAACCAAAAATCTGCAAATTTTAGTTCGTAGTTTCCTACTGTTTTTTAAAATATCTTGTCAAATCCGGAGCAGTTCGCAAGTGCTGTAGTTTTTGGACAAAGACCTCCAAAAAGATCTTAAAATAGATAGTTTCGAGAAGCACATCTCCATAATTAAACCAAATTTTTTATTAATAAAACTCTGAAATCCTATATTACAAACTTATTTAATTTTTTATTAATAAAGCTTTGAAATCCTATATTATAAACTTAAGCGATATTTTTCAGGGCCGAAATCTTAAAGAAGACAATAGGCTGATTACGGCACACATTTTCAGCGATATGACATAATCAAGACCTCACACTTTCATATTAAATTCATCCATTATTTATAAAGGAAAGCTAATTTCTAAAGATGATTGAATTAAAATATTTAAATTAAGCATACTGTTTTATTAATTGCGAGCAATAATTACGAAATCTATTCTCGTTGATTTTACGTGCTTGTGCTTACCCGACATAAAGAACCGAATTATAATTACTTATTAAAGTATATGTAATTTACTTTCCTAAGTGAATAGAGCTATAAAATAGAAAATATCACTGTTGTTATCTTCAAGATATTTGAAAACTGATTCGTTTATAGCAAAATTTAAAACAATGTCTAGCTTTTAACCAATCAGAAAATTCCATTTCGATTCTGGCTGCTACCGCTGGAACGGTTTGTCGCAGAATGTTCTAATGTCGACAGAGACCTTCCTCATGTTTTGAACTATCTGTATGCCAAGTTTCATAGCTTTCTGTCGGTTGGTTTAAGAGTCTATAAAGGACAAGCAGACAAACACACATTCACTTTTATATATATAGACTAGCTGTTCCCTGCGTGCGTTGCAACGCTTTCAGTTTGAATTTTAATTTCGTATTTAAGTGTGTAAATGATATTTGCGATTATGATTTGAAATGCAAATTTTATTTAATAGTGAAAAAAAACCAGTGATAGTCTCAGTAGTTAATTCTCTAGGATATCGTTAGTGCATTTTCAAACAGACATGTATGGTGATACACACGGACCATGAAACATATTTTGGACAATGATCTGAAATAAGACTGGATCTATGGCGACATCAGGAATTTCTGCTGATATCTGATCAGTTTGGCATGGTGGGATTTTTTCAATAGGCCAAATCAAAATGTGTACCTGTGGCAATCCTCTTTTTTGCCATTCAATAGAGTGCATCCAACACCGTTGTCTCTTTAAAAACATGACGCTTCCCAATGAAATCAAGTAAAGATTTAAATTTTTGTTTGAACACACGTGCTGTAATATCATGACGATCCGATCATGATTGTCCTGGTAACAGAAGCTCTTTAATTTCAACCCAAGCAGAATTGCATGTAAATGTAATAAATAAGTCTGGGAGCCCATATGCGCGAACATATGTCATTGCATCCTGTGAGTATTCATGCATGTGCCTTGGACTCCCTGCAAATGTAGTCGGCAATATAATCATTTTCCCCACATCATTAGTATTAACGTTACCATCATTAATTAGTGCATCCCGTAAATGAATGTATTCTTCTGAACGTAATTTGGTTTGATTTAATTTAATATACAGTAGGCGTTCGGTTTAAATTTTCGTATACATATCGACAATGTATTGATGAAATAATTGTCGACATTTTAAAATATGATTATCAGCGTTTTGGCAATCATTAATCTATATGCATAAAAACTCATTGCACTTGCTTTCTCATTGGTTTTCTCGCCTGTTTGCGGATTTCTCAATTTTATGTTAAAATAATACCCCTCCTCTCCTCGCCAAAATAAAAATAGGATATTGCAATGCATCATAGGATCGATACGGTTCTGAGAACTTTTTGAACGTCACCATTTTTGCGATGAAGAACTGTATCGCGGGAGGTAAATTCTTCGCCAACTATAACAATAGCTACTTCATCCAATGTTGGCGCGTTGTATTTTTCTTTGTGGTGGCCTACAGGTGTTTTTTCACCTCTAATAACAACTTTGTAAATATCGGATGGCATTAAGTCAAGGGCAATTCTGAACAGCCTAATTAACTGATTATGTTGATCGAAAATTTTTGTAATGCGGTAACAATTTCTCGTTTAGTGCCATTGTTTACCTGACAACGTTGATTGACTTGATCATTTGTGTTATCCATGAAATAAATCTGTAGAAATTTATGATCTGCTCCAGGCAATGGAAGAAGTGATCCTGCACGATGATAAATTTGGCCTTGCACTTTGAATGTTGACATGTAATTCTCGTTCACGATACGTGTAGCACCGAATGAAGTCATTTAGAAACACGAATTGTACCGGCGTATATTCGCCAAGAAATGCTTCGATTGGTTTGTTTGACCTGATAAGAAGGTTGATAATGGCTCGGCAGGCGACGTAAAATATAATAGTTTCAGTATGCCTCTAGAACAGCAAATTCCAGCTGCTTCATTTTTAAATTGGAGAGCATTACAAAACATACATAATTGATCTATTTCTCCGATGATGACACTTGGGGGAAGACTATAGTTTGTTGTCGGATCATAGTGAAATGCACTGAGATTCAAATCAGAGTATTGGCAGCGTCTGAATAGCGAAATGCGTTCTCGATCGGTTTTCATTCTTGCTTCCTGTTGCTCTGATGCTTCTGACGAACGGGCTTGAGTTGTGCGTTCTCGATCAGTTTTCATTCTAGCTTCATGTTGCTCTGATGTTTCCGACGAACGGGCTTTCGTAGTGCGTAGCTGATTTGTTGACAGTCTTCTTTCCTGTTGCTCAGGCGTTTCTAAGGAACGGGTAAAAGCATTCTCTTCTCGATTAGTTTCAAGTCTTTTTTCCCGTTTCTCCGATGTTTCTGAAACACGGATAGTTCTCTTTTTGCGCGCTTGAGATGTCGATCGACTAAGAGCGATTTGCTTAGGTGGCCTATTTTTGCAAATATTCTCTCTGACAAACAAAAAGAAATGTAAAAGTTGACAGTGGTCGCAAATTTGCTAAACCGAAAATTCACATATATATTTTAAAAAATAAAAAGAGCAATATAGATGAGATGAATAAGAAATATGAAAATTATAAAATTTAAAACAAAAATCTATTTTTTAAATGAAAGAAATAAAATGGATGAATTCGAAAACTTTGCATAAATAAGCAAACTAATAGTTTTCAAATGACAACTGTCACAGCAATGAAATCTTCGAAAACTATATTTAATTGTGCTAACCTAAAATTACTTACTAAATATAAATATTTTTGAAAACGTGCAATTTGAAGGAAATTTGCTTTTGTCTTTATATTTATTAAACAGTTTTCACTGAATCCGTGATACGACCAATAATTAAGAAATCTATTCTCGTTGATTTTACTTGCTTGCACTCACCTGACATAAAGAAACGCGCGAATTAAAAACTAAAGTATATGCAATTTACTTTAATTTACTTTTCTAAATGAATAGAGTTATAAGATAGAAAATATCACTGTTGTTATCTTCAAGATATTTGAAAACTGAATCGTTTAAAGCAAAATTTAAGACAATGGCTAACTTTTAACCAATCAGAAAATTCCATTTCGACTTTCTCTGATATCGCTGGAACAGTTTGTCGCAGAATGTTCTAATGTCGACAGAAACCTTCCTCGTGCTTTGAACTATCTGTATGCCAAGTTTCATAGCTTTCTGTCGGATGGTTTAAGAGTCTATAGAGGACAGACAAACAGACAGACACACATTCACTTTTATATATATAGATTAAGGGAAGCTCATTTCTAAGGCATATGGAAATAAAATATTTAAATTAAACTTTTTTTCCTGTTATTTATTGCAGGAAGTTAAATTTCTAGAACTGGTAAAATTAACATATTTAAATTAAACTTAATTTTAATTTTAATTGTGGTGAAAAGCTAAGTTATAGAGCAGAGGAAAATAAGATATTTAAATCAAACTTACTTTTTTAATATTTATTTCGTGAAGCTAAAAAATATAAATTATATAAAAAGATATAAATATTAAAACAATAACTTTTACGTGTTATGTATAAAAACGCTATTTTGAATAGAACAAATATGAAGTTTGAAACACAAGCTCATATTTTTTTCTTTTTATGTAGAAAAAAATGGAATTTAAAAGAAAAAGAAAATTATTTATTTACATTTTTAATTGATTCGGATTACACACACGAAAAACACACCAATTAAAGATAAAAAACATTGAATGAAACAAAGCTTTTTTGGTTAAATAATTATAATCAATGACACACTGGGTAGTCCTTTCTACATCAAAGATAATTTGAAAAATAGTTTAAAAAAATCGTATCAAGCTGTTAATCGTATCGATAAAAATTGTATCAAGCTGTTATTGAAAAAACTGCAGAAGAAGTGAACTGTAATTAAAAAGGAAATCAATCTATGACTTTTTATATTAGTTCGTAAAAAAGTTCTAATTTATTCCGTGTGTCGTAATAACACATTTTCTCTTGATAGCAAATCTTTTATTTTTTATATTCTTGCATTGCAATTGTTACAACGAGTTTTTCTTACACCTAATTACCATATACTTGCAACTTTCTCTGAGAGCCTGAAGTATAACTAGTCCTTGAAAAAGATTGCAACAAGAAGAAAAGTCTTCAACCATGCTCTGGATTTCTTTTTACGTTTTAAATATAAAATAGCTGCATTTCGACATTTAGAACCTTGGTAAAATTAAACATTTAAGAGAGCTGAAATCGCGTAATGAAATAATTCTCTTTAAGAATTTAAATTTTTTTTAATTAGATTTAACTAATTTAAACATATCTAACTTAATCTTGGATTAGTTGACATACATTTCACTTAACCACTTTAACTATCTCTCTCGAAACTCCGTTGACTCTTGGTATGTCGCCTTCTCTGTTTAACACACAGGGACTAAGTTCCAAAATTTTTTTTATTATATTTAATAATAGAAAGAAAAATTTTGAATTTTAAGGTCTATAATTTTTACGTCATTTTTAAAGTATCCAATTTAGTATGGCAAAATAAAAAAATTGAGAGAAATTGGTTGAATAGCTCCTAAGAAATCGAATTTTTAAAAAGTCGTATATTTAAAACTTGATTTCTCAGGATTACGTACAAATTTTGCCATGTAAAGTTAGATACTTTAAAATAAAGTGAAAAACTGAATACTTTAAAAATTCAGAATTTTACGATTAGTAATAAATAATGTAATTAAAAATAATAAATATTTACCGAAATTAATTTTTTGCATGGAATTATAACTGGATAAACGAATTTCATAAATGTGTGCAAAAATGTTTTAATTTGCTCAAAACGTTTTCGAGATATGGCTAAGTACGCAAAAAAAAAACAAAAAAAAAAAAAAAAAAAAAAAAAAAACCTACAAACTTAGGTCAAAACTTAGGGCCGCTATTCTAAACAAACTATGGTTACCATGATTCCCATATTGCGGTTATTCCCTATATTTTGGAGGTCAGAAATAAGAATCTGTCGGAAAAAAAGGTATGCTCAGAAAGTACGTTTTTGTGCCTGATTAACTTAAAATATCGTCTGCACACCTAGCTGAGCATACCCTCCAACTGCTACGGAATTTCCGTAGTTTCAGAAATCTTCTTTTCTGACGGTAGCAAAATTAATGTCTTAATATTTAAGAAAAATTAATTTTAGCGTAACTTGTCCACTATTACTTATAAAAGTGCAGGCCATATGGGTAGATTCTTAAGTTCTGATAAAAGTTTTACGAGAGATCCATTTGCTTTAAAAATTTCTACTTTGGTTCGCTACCACTAGAAAGAATTATTTTTAAAATCCTCATAAGTTGGAGGGTATGGCTGAGCATATTTGCATATTTGAAGCATAATTAGCATATATGAAGTAGCCCCCTTGAACCAATAAGAAAATTGAATCCTAAAACGTATATTCCGATCATTAAATCAAAATTTATTCAGGCTAGTCTGTTTTTTTTTTTTTTTTTTTTTTTTTTTGGTGCACAATAAGTAACGCCACTGTTTCAGTCAAACTTCTTGCCACCATGAAAAAAAGCGTTCTTATTTCAGCAAAAAAATATTTCCAGTATTAAAAACATTCCACTCTAACGCTAAGCTTTGCAATTTTTTTTGGAATAAAAAAGATAACTTTTTGGAGAAAAAAAATTAGTTTAAGCCTAGGTGATTATTTTTGTGTGTTTTCCTCCTCGGTTTTTGTTTTCGCTTTTTTTTTAAAAGTGTAGCAAACGCATAATTTCAGATCAAATTGTCTCTACTAATTTTATTAAATACTTTGGTAAACACGAATGTTTTATTTTCAAAAAAATTTATCTTTAAAGAAATTGACATCATTAATATGTAACATTTTCTCCTTAGAAAATTATATAGGGAATTTTCAAACTTTAAACAGTAGAGTTTTGTTCGGTTTAGAAAGATTGATGTAATTTTAAGTTATATTGCATTGAGTAATTCTAAATTATGTATAATAGACCTTATCACAGTCATTTAGATAATAAACAGGACAAAACAGCAATGAGAAACAGTTATAAGAATAAGTAAAAAAAACCATAAGGATATTTTCCGACATCATTAAATAATCCAAATATGAATATCATTATAGATTTTCGCAAAGATTTACTTTTTAGTTGCTTTTTTAATCATAACATCGAAATAAAAGTTGTTGCCCTTTCTTATTAAGGAAAATGCCTTGCGATTTGCTTGTTTCCATTATAATTATATGATAATGATCAAAAATTCGGTAAGACTTAATTTAAATAGTCGAGCGAAATTTTAAAAATTACAGCGCAACAATTTAAATATTAGTTAATCATAATGAGAATTATTTCTTTGAAATAAATAAATAAATAAATTTATTCAGATTCTGAATAATAAATTTATTCAGAAACTGGACTATAAAAATTTGATTTCTCGATTTAGTAGAGACTTATTCGATATTCCTTGAAGCAAGCTAATTACTAAACAGCAAACATTGCTACGTAACGTGATTCCATAATTTGAAATCAAAGTAGAACGGTTTTGAAGATTATTTTTAGAAATATAAATAGCAAATTGCATACTTGGCACCCGAAAATAATAAACTGATACTTAAATGGCACATAAGTTGCGAAATGATCACCATCTCTGTTACATGTACACACTGTTTCTACGCTTTTGGGGAAATTTTTTTCATGTGGTAGCTAAGTCTATGTCTTATGCAGTGTTTCCCAAACTTGCGACTTTTGTGTACCCTTTCTAAATTTTTCGTAACACTGTGTACCACTAATAAAAGATGAATGTATTTTTTACTATAAAAAATTGCATAAAAGCTATATGCCACAACTGGCTGTTGAACTACTAATTATTAACTGTTAACTCGGCAAAAAATAGTCAATCGAAAAATACGTAATTGTAAATTTTCATGGCTAGCTATTTTTTTTCTTCTTTCGAATAAAACTTTTTGAAATTTTCCTTTGTTGCAAGATATTTCGTATAAGAACACGTACCTTCACTAAACTGTTCCCGTACACTTTGGGGTGCGCGTACCACACTTTGGGAAACACCGTCTTAATGCATTATTTTAAGCTTTATAAATTGCTTTAATATTATTACCACTACTCATAAATGATTTAAAAGTTCATATGCAACGCCACTTACCTAGTTTTTACGCGTTAAGGCGTTTAAAATGTTAGTAAAATTATCCGAATTTCTGAAAGCTTTGGTTTTTAAACCTCTACCACGCTATAAAATGATTTAAAAACGGCGTAATAGTTGTAAGACATAAGGATGTTTGTAGATCTCATTAAGAATAGAGTCACAAGTTTTTGCTAAAGCTGACGAAGGGCAATATGTTATGGATAGTGTAGTCAGAAATCAGATGAAAAAGAAAATCACATTTCCCTAAATTATGATTTGTTCGATGTTGATTTAAATATTTTATTATAATTGATAAAAATGAAACTAATAATAATAATAATATAATTCTTGAAATTATATATTATTAATAATTTCATTATTTGTTTCCCCCCCGAAAAAATCAAAATCAATTTAAATACTATAAAAACGATATATTTTGAGATATTTTAAAAATTTTAAGCATATGTATCTTGATAATAAAGAGGTTTTCTTCGCACCAGTATAATATTTTAGTCGGCTCTTACGGCAAAAAATTCAGGTGTCATTCAGGCACCTCTCTGAAAGTGTCATTCAGGCACCTCTCTGAAAGTAGTGACTTGGTAACATAAAAAATATTTTTCTTTTACTTTTATAATGAAGGATGTTTTTCACATTAAAGATAGATTTAGGCAGGTGTATTTTGAAAAATATTCAGGGTTTAAAGTTGCATTTAAAAAAAGAAAAGTCACCTCATTTTGCGATATCTCCTTTCAAGTGTCCGTACGTTGTCTGATATTTATCTAATAAAACAAAGCTAAACAATTCAAGTATTAAAAAAAATTGGAGAAAAAAAATTTCAGATTCTTAATGGATGGATGTTTGTCTCCCACATTGTTGATTTCAACAGGACAATAAATTTTATAATATACTCTAAAATTTACCGAACAGCGAAGATTGATCGCTTGTGACTTAAGACTAAGCAAACAAATAAATAAATATTGCAACTGAAAAAAGGAACACTTACCACTTTTAAAATTTTTGGTATTAATTATTTAATTTATGGTAAATATACATTACAAATAAATAAGGAAAACTAAACATACCATTAATTAGTTCTTTTAATTCTTTTAAAGATTGTTTTCTTAGTTGGGGAGTTTCGCCCAATTCATCTTCCGCCCTTTGAACCATTTCTGGAGTTAATCCTTTCATCCATTGAGCAGCAGGTGCCATTCTTAACAGTGAAAGTTATTCAGAGCCTCAGAAGTTATTCTCCACTTCTATTTTCTTCTCAAACAATGTTGAAAAACACCAGACATCAAATTGCTCGTCTGCTTTGCCTAAGGGGTCTTTCAGACATTTTCTATTTGTTGACCGATCAAGAAATTTTTTTTCTTCCAGGGTCACATGTGGTAATGATGATTTTCCATATAAAAAATACTTGACCGCCAAGCTAAGGAGGTAAATCAACTGCGAGTCAAGTTTAGCGTCATCTATAGGAAATATGCCAAATTAAATTCACCTCTCATAATCAGTTGCGTAAATCACACCTTTAATGTGATCAAAATGTAAAAGAAAAAGATTGTTCCTTGAAGAGTTTAGTCTCCTTTTGCTTAAAATGTGATATTCGATTTATCTTGCAATTCCATCACTGTCAAAAACTCTTATACATTTTTTTTAAAGTTCAAGCGATCTTAGTTTAAAAATAAAAACAATAATACATAGTTCTTAATTGTTTTATTCTTCACTAAGGAAAGATAAATAAAAATAAAGTTATTAAATAAGTGAATTATTATGAAATAATAACGATATTATAGAATATTATAAATAGCAAAAATATAATAATAGTAATAGTAAATCTGTAAAAATGGTTTCATAAAATTATTATAAGATAATAGTAAAAATGGTTTCATAAAATTATTATAAGATAATAGTAAAAATGGTTTCAATAAATTATTATAAGTTATATTTCTAAATTTTTATAAACTAGTATTTAAAAAAAATTTATCGTGATAAAGATTTGTTCACCAAGATATATTTAAGACTTTAGAGAAATGAAAATAAAATTATTAAATAAGTGAAGTGTTATGAAATAATGATGATATTATAGAGTAAAAATGGTGTCTTTAAATCATTTTAAATAATTTTTCTAAATTTAAATTAATATTCAACCTACTATATCGTTGATAAACATTTGTTAAGCAAGATACATTTAAGACATAAGAGAGGAAAATAAAGTTATTAAAGCAGTTAATTGTTACGAAATTATAAGGATAGTATAGAATATTAAATACAGCATCGTTGAACTATTTTAAGTTACTCTCTTAAATTTTAATAAATATTCGAATTATATCGTGATAAGATTTTTTAAAAAAGATGCAATTAAGACATAAGGGAAGGGAAAATAAGTGAGTTATAAATAAGCTATTAAATAAGTGAATTGCTTGAAATAATAACGATGTTATAGAATATTAAAAATGGCGTCATTGAGCCATTATATATATATATATATATATATATATATATATATATATATATCTTGAGTATTTTTCCAAATTTTTATAAACTATTAACCGTGGGTCTCGTAAATTTTAGAAAGTGGTAATGAAAATTAAATAACTTTTGATATTCTTTTGACTTTGTAACAAAGTCACCTAGGCTGTGTAAAATTAGAATATAAGGAATCTTCTTTAATTATAGTTTTATAAACTTTCATGCTCCAACAGAGGACAAAGATAGTTTGTAAAAGGAGCTCTTCTACGAAGAACTACAGGCACTGTATGCATCTTGCCCGAAAAACGATGTCAAAATTATACTGGGTGATGCAAATGCAAAAATTGGTAAGGAAAAAGAATTTAGACCAATCATCGGAAAGTATAGCCTTCATGACGTATCAAATGACAATGGAAGGCGACTTATTGATTTTGCAGCAGGCAATAATATGATAATACCAAGCACAATGTTTCAACATTAAAAAAAATCATAAAATAACTTGGAGTTCTCCTGATGGAGACACTAAAAATCAAATAGACTATTACTTAAGAGATTCAAGACACAAGTCAGACAAACTGGATGTTAGAGCTTATTGTGGTGCTAATCCGGATTCTGACCATTTTCTGGTCTTGGTAAGGGCTAGAGCAAGACTTTCTTACTCCCGCAAGACTCGCAGTGAATGTCAGGAAAAATATGATTGTGGCCGGCTTGAGAATGAGATGATTAAAATAAAATTTCAGAAAGAACTAGAACATAAATTTAAAGAAATTAATGATGATATTATTGATGAAGAGAGAATAGATGATAAATGGAATGCATTAAAGAAAACAATCATTGAAGTAGGTAAACTAAGTTGTGGCAAAGGTTAAGAAAGCAAGAAAGGAAGGAATGGTTTGATAATGAATGTTTCATGGCTACAAAAAGGAAAAATGAGGCATATGGCAAAATGCGGAGCAAGAGACATTCAAGAAATTCAGTGTTTGCATACAAGGATGCAAGAAGAGAAGAAAAAGGAATTCACAAAACACAAAAGTGGAAATTTTTCGAGGATCTTTTCAAAAATGTTGAACATTTGAGAGATACTAATAAAAGCAGAGCTTTCTTTCGAGAAATCAACCTCGTTCGCAAGGAATTCAAGCCAAGAACTACCTCATGTCGTAATAAAGAAGGTGTAATTTTGAGTGATAGAACAGAGGTGTTGACGAGATGGAATGAACATTTCGATTGTCTACTGAACACAGACAACGATGGATATGAGGTACGTACAGAAAGCATACAAACTGTCAGCCAAGATGTGACTGTACCGTTGGAAGAAGTAGCTGAAGGTATTAACAAACTTAAAGACAATAAAGCATGTGGTCATGATGCTATTCCATCCGAATTGCTGAAAAATGGTGGAATTGAAATGACTAAGTACATACATAACTTAATAAATGCAATATGGGATCAGGAAATAATCCCTGAAGAATGGAAAATGAGTGTGATCTGTGTAATACACAAAAAAGGCGATTTACTTGAATGCTCTAACTATAGAGGTATTAGCTTGCTTTGTACAAGCTATAAAGTATTTTCAAATATTTTATACAGCAGACTCTCTACATTTGTGGAAAAACTGGTTTGAGACTACCAAGTTGGATTTAGGATAGGAAGATCCACCTCTGAGCAAACATTTAACATTCGGCAGATTCTGGAGAAGACTAAAGAATTTGGAATAGATACACACCATTTTTTCATTGATTTCAAAGCTGCATACGATAGCATTAATAGAAAAGCCCTCATTGCAGCCTTGAGAGAGTTTAAAGTGCCTAAAAAGTTATCTAGGCTGATAAGCCTGACACTAAATGAAACCAAAACTAGGGTCAAAATACAGAATAATCTATCAAGCTCAATGGTAATAAATAATGGTGTGCGACAGGAATTTAGTATTAGAAAAAGTAATAATAGATTCCAACATTAACACTAGGGAAAATATTTTTAATAAATATGTACAACTATTGGCTTTTGCTGATGACATAGACATTATTTGCTGGATCACCTATAGCACTAAGACAGGCTTTTATTTCTTAAGAGAAAGCGGCTCTCAAGATGGACCTGAGTATAAACGAGAGCAAAACTAAATATTTGCCCTGTACTATAAAAAGCTTCAATAACACCCATTACCATCCGGCCTGTGAAGGGGGCAGGGAACTGCCCTTGCATCAGAAAGGCCCTGGGTTCGAATCCCGGGCAAGACATGGATGTTTCTTTCTCTCTCTGTGTGTTCTATGTCTTTTCTCCTTTGTGTGTGAATGTGACCCGCCCTATAAACGGGTTGTGGTTGTGTGAATGGCGTGGCAGAAGTCGAATTCCTGGCCATAGATGGCGCCACTGAAAACAGGAACAATCGCTCCCCCCACTGCCTAAACAGGCATACGACAAAAAATAAAAAAATAAAAATAACACCCATTTAGAAATTGAAGAATATAAATTTGAGGTTGTTGACAATTTCGTTTACTTGGGTTCTGTAATCAACAACAGGAACAATACCACAATGGAAATACAAAGAAGAATTACTATAAGCCAGTAACTGTTTTAATGGAAATCGAAAAAAAAATAAAATCTAATGTAATTCGTGGAAAAACAAAAGTTTTACTGTACAAATCTCTGATAAGATCAATTTTAACATATGCTTGTGAAACCTGGATCATATCTTGTACGGATGGAGCTGTGTTGGGTGTCTTTGAGAGACAGGTCTTGAGAAGTATTTTTGGAGGGATTCAAATAAATGGTGCGTGGCCTAGAAGATAAAATCTCGAGCATTATCACTCATATAATGAACCTGACATTATTAACTTTATTAAACGACGAAGAATAAAATGGTCAGACCACGTTATCAGAATGGACGATGACCATAACACAAAAAGAGTTTTTAAAGCCAGACCAGTTGGCACACGAAAAAGAGGCAAGCCGAATTTGAGATGGATAGATGGCCTAAGGAAAGACCTTTTGGTCTTAAAAATTAAAACTGGAAAACACTAGTAGAAAAGAGGTTAGCCAGGAAAAAACCTCTTGAGAAGGCCAAGGCCAACCCTGGGCTGTCGAGCCATTGATGATGATGATGATTAAATAAGCGAATTTTTGGCAAATAATAATGATATTATTAAATAGTAAAAATGGGTTTATTAAATTATTATAAGTTACTTTTCTAAATTTTTATAAACTAGTATTTAAAATAGTTTATCGCGATAAAAATTTGTTAAACAAGATATATTTAAGACTTTAGAGAAACGAAAATGAAATTATTAAATAAGTGAACTGTTATGAAATAATAACGATATTATAGATTAAAAATGATGTCTTTAAACCATTTTAAATAATTTTTCTAAGTTCAAAATAATATTCCAAATACTATATCGTTGATAAACATTTGTTAAGCAAGATACTTTTAAAACATAAGAGAGGAAAATAAAGTTATGAAATCAGTTAATTGTTACAAAATAATAACGATAGTATAGAATATTAAATATGGCATCGTTGAATTATTTTAAATTACTCTTCTAAATTTTAATAAATTAATATTCAAATTATATCGTGATTTAAAAAAGATGCATTTAAGACATACGAAAAAGGAAATTAAAGTTATTAAGTAAGTGAATTGCTTGAAATAATAACGATGTCATAGAATATTAAAAATGGCGTCATTGAGCTATTTAAGTAATTTTCTGGATGTTTATAAAATTATTAAATAAGTGAATTATTATGAAATAATAAAAATATTATAAAATACTAAAAGTGGCGTCTTTGAAGTATTTTAAGTAATTTTTCAAATTCTTATAAACTATTAAACAAACGAATTATTATGAAACAACAGGATTCCCGCAGGTCTCGTAAATTTTAGAAAGTGGTAACGAAAATTAAACAACTGTCGACAATTTAATTTCTGTGTAACTACAACTAAAAATTATTTTCCAAAGAAAGTATATATGCAAGAAAATTCCGGCAAACCGCTTGAAAACGAAGTGGTATATTAAAATAAGGAATATCTTCTAGCATTAATCTGAACTTAATACCACTGCTAAAATTTTTCAAGGTCCTCAGGAGCCTTGAACAATAACGATATTACCGAATATTAATACTAGGTTTACGGACGTTTCTTATATATCTATATCTCTACGAACATGCGCCAATTTGACACATGAATGAATACATATAACAGAACTTGCAGAGATACCAACTTGCTCCGGACAGCAAATATATATTTTAAAGTGGTAGTTTATCAATTGTGATTCTTAGTTTAATAAATTCAATTTAGTAGACTTTTATCCACCACTATTTCTAAATAATTCGTAGGCTTATATAAATCACAACTTCAAATTTGCGAAATTTGCATAGCAGCTATTCACCGTTTTTTTAAAATTATTTTGGCGTGTCCAGAGCAGTTGGCATCTCTGCACTTAGAAAGCGATGTAATTATGTACTATAAGAAAAAAAATGAAAATATGAGATATATATTTATGAAATATTCTAGTATTTTTTAATTTTCAATACTCGAACTAAGCAACTGAAACCTTCAAAATCTGACATCAATTGACATTCTGCGTTTGTTTTTTCTATTATAGCTCATCGGCAACAGTTGTTTATCGTTTGTTTCATTTGAGAAAACGATATCGGATAACGGATCGAAGTATTGTCGGTACATTCCTATTTATTATTGATGTGATGTTTCCATGTTTACTCAAAATTTTGTCCAAATTACGATCGCGTCAAATTGACGCATATCCGTAGAGACAGGTATACCACAAAGAGAATTTCAATATTTCAACGCTTTTGAAGAAAATAGACTTCAATATATATTTACCTCGATCAATGGACAAAAGTCATTACAAGAGATAAAATAAAAATGCAAATTGTAATTTTCCTTATAAAATTCGAAATGCGTCAAAATGACGCGTCCCGTAAACCTGTATCCGAAAAATAATTTAAAATAATTCATTGAAAATGGTTTCAATGAATTATTTTAAATTATTTTTCTAAATTTTTATAAGCTAATATTCAAAATAATATGTAGTGATAAGGATTTGTGAAACAAGATACATTAAAGCCATAAGAGTAATTAAAATAAAGTTATTAATTTAGTGAATAGTTATGAAATAATAACAAAATAATAGACAATACCTGTATAATACCTGTATATACCTAAATACCTGTTCTTCGCACGAGGTGAATAAAAAAAGGATAAAGAATCAATAAATTAGTACAGAGAAACACTTACGAAATCGTGCTTTAAACTGAAAGGCATATTCCGACGTAATTAAAGAGCTTGATTGGAAGAACCCGGAAAAGGAAATTTTCAGGGTAATTAGAGAATCATAGAAAATAACATAAAGTGGTTGTAATAATATGGGCATGTCTAATTACATACATACATATGAAAAAAGAACTGTTTTCGTCTTCGCTTTAATTTTATCATGTCTAATCCATATTAGTTTCTGGTATGTTTTAATGATTTTCATTTCAAACTAGACAGTGGTAAAGAAAATAAAGCGAAGAGCTATAATAAATAAATATAATTCTTTTAATAAATTTTCCGTTTTGAAAATGCCACTTACCTGATTCTTCCAATAAGTTTTTCAATTAATATTGTTAAAATAATTTCAATATTTCTAATCAAAATTTTTTTCAGCCCTTTTGGCTGGTTTAAAACCAGCCAAAAGGGCTGAAAAAATTATTGAAGGGCTGAAATAAATTGTTATTGAAGTAAAATTCGTTTTTTGTAGTTTATCTCATTCGAATAAAGATAAAATATATTTTGCATCACTTTGTCATGATGCTACTGTTCGCGAAAACTCATGATTGTCAAAATTGACCGCTATCAAGTAATTTTCTCCGGATATGCATTGGTTTTGATTGGTTCTTAATATAATTATAAATTTCAAATATGTTTTTTTTTCTTCAAAAAAATTCAAAAGAGTCTAACTTTCGAAATCCGTTTACCTTTCCCACGGCATTCTAATGTACCGCGGAAAACTATTTGGGAACCGTTGCTTTAAACAACAAAAAGGTAAAGAATATAGCTTCCCTTAAAACATGTGGTCGAAAGCAACGACTTATTTAACCCGTTTTGTCCCGACTTTATATATCGAAATGATACAAGAAGTGGTTTTCATTGAAATGATACAAGAAGTGATTTTATGGAAAAGGTGGTATAATATATTATTGAAATTAATTGGTTTTTCTACTGTTGGAGCATTCAAAAAGTCTTTGATAGATCAATAAGTACTGGCTCCTTTTAATTCTAGATCTAGTCAGAAATAACTAAATCACTGTGGTATCTGAGAATCTTTCAATTCACCCAGATAAATGAAAATTCTGAGAAAAGTTTCCCACCACAATGAATGTCTTTGAAAAAAGGAACTGTCCAAAATATACGACGCTGGGCGTTAACCGGTTAAGTGAAAGCCTCCACACGGTTTCTTACAGGTAGTTCGATGAGACCACTATGCAGGTAAACCAGATTACGAAAGAGCTATTAAATTCAAAATCTAGTAAAAATAAGAAAGTGGTAGCAAATATATGTCTAAAGATGTGTTTAATTTATGAATATGAATGTGGCTTGTCTTATTTACTTGTCAACCACTACAGATTCAATTCTCAAACGTATATGATAACTTTCTAGCAAATACTTTTAAAATAGAATTTGCACAACTTTTAATCCCTTCCATTATGATTTTTCCAGTGGAATTAAAATTTCAATTTTAAGCAAAAAAAGAAATACGCAAATAGTAACACATATTAATATCTATGCCAAATTTTTTTAAGAATAGTGATGATCAAAAATCATTTAAAAATTAAGTTTATAAAAGGAAAAATAGTATATATTTAATACCACTTTAAATATAAAAATAAAATTTTACGCCAAATGAGTAAAAGTTGGCAGATATGAATTAGGGTCATGTGCACGACTGGTTCTCTTTTTAAAGAGTCTGCTTTGACTACTTATGAAAACCGTGTGGAGGCTTTTTGATGTAGGAGGTGATAAGGTCGGACCTTCAAATTTTCTGCCTGACTAAAATTTTCAATTGAAATTTGCTATTAAGAAAAGGGTTCATTGGAATAGAAATACTTTAAACCTTGATCTAAAAAACAAATCTAGGAATCGTGTGAAATAAAAACATTTGATATTGGTAAGAATAAAAAAAATAATTTTATTTAGATTACTTGTTATCGGATTTTAGAGAAAATAAATAATAGTAACGTATAAATGAGTTGTATTGCGCAGATGTGTTTGCAAAGGTTAAGCTGAGTAAAATAACTTTTGTAGTTTTGGTGTGATTCGATACAAAATATGGTGTCAAAAAAAAAAAAAAAAAAAAAAAACTGATAAATGAAACAAAAGAAAGAAAAAGACTTTGATTCAAAAGATTCGGTGATAAGATAGAACAATATTATCATACGCAGGGGATTATAATAATGTGATTGAGCATTATTTTTCCAAAATATGACAACAGTTCGAATAATGAGTGAAGATGGTATAAACCAGCTGTCCCCAAAGGTCAGTGGAGCACAAGGGTTCCGTAGAAGGATTGCAGAAGCTCCAAGATTTTGTTTTTAACCATAACAATTCTCTTATTTTTCTTTTCTTAGATTTCTTCTAATTTTTCTTCATTGATCATTTTTCGAAGAAAAAACTATGATAGGATTTATTTGTAATCTTTATAAATAATGCCTAAGACAATTAAAATGGACAAATTTCCAAAGACTTGGTGAAAGCTATAATAACATAATAATTTGTAAATAGTACTTTGCATGTTGTTTTTTTTTGCTGTCACGTGCATTAAATGAGACAGCACTTCGGATGTTTTGTATTTAGATTTCTTCTAATTTTTCTTCATTGATCATGTTTAGAAGAAAAAATTGTGATATGATTTATTTGTAATCTTTATAAATAATGACCAAGATCATTGAAATGGACATATTTTCAAAGACTTAGTGAAAGCTATAATGACATTATCATGTATACATAGTACCTAATATTTTTTTTATTTTTTTTTTATAGAAAAGCAATGGCAGCATTTATTTACCTTTGAAATGATTCAACATATTTACAAACAACTAAATACTGTACTTAATACAATATTACTTTTTTATATAAGGAAATCATATAGCTGCAAATTTTTGCGCTCTCCCAAAAGATATTTTTCTGCGGAAGTTGCGTAACTAAATTACGTGAATTCGGCAGAAATCGATTTATATTTACCATCATTTCTAAACATATATGCATAAATACCAGATTATTTAAACGTTTTATTACTTTATATATCGTGAAAATTAAAATCATTTCCAAACACATAGCTATTTTTTTTAACTAAGAATTTTTTTTTTGTAAAAAAGGGACTTCGCAGAAATAAATTAGTTTTCTTTGTTAATATTTAAAATTCACACTAATAGTTTTTTTCTATATTTTATTCGCGTTAAATTCAAAATGTTGAAAAAAAGTGACTGTTGGCAGCTTCGCAGAAAAAATTATTTTACTTTGTGAATATTTAAAATGTACACATAGTTTTTTTTTTCTATATATTTTTAGCATTAAATTCAAAATGTTTAAACAATGGGTACGAGTTATCTGGAATTTCATAAGTAAAATTTCAATTGCTCTGCCCTTTTAATAATTTTACTTAATCTTGGTTTGTAAAAGGGTATCCTGTAAAATTTAAAAGTAGAATCACTATTATGGGGGAGATGGCATCATGTAAAATTTAAAAGTAGAACCACTATTATGGGGGGAAATGGCATCATGTAAAATTTAAAAGTAGAACCACTATTATGGGGGGAAATGGCATCATGTAAAATTTAAAAGTAGAAGCACTATTATGGGGGAAAATGGTATCCTGTAAAATTTAAAAGTAGAACCACTATTATGGGGGGAAATGGCATCATGTAAAATTTAAAAGTAGAACCACTATTATGGGGGGAAATGGCATCATGTAAAATTTAAAAGTAGAACCACTATTATGGGGGGAAATGGTATCCTGTAAAATTTAAAAGTAGAAGCACTATTATGGAGAAAAAATGGTATCCTGTGAAATTTAAAAGTAAAAGCACTATTATGGGGGGGAAATGTTACTAAATTACTAATAAGGAAGCTTGGAAGTATATTTTAAGATTAAGACACATAATTTTTTTAAAAAAAGGAAAAATATCAAATTAAAAAAGATGATTATCTATGAGTTTTCTATCTCAAAACTCTTAAAAAATTTGGATGTAATTTCACGGAAAAAAACTATTTTAAAGGAAAAACTCTTTCATTTATAGGTTAACTTATAAACATAGAAGTATTACAATTTGGATATCCAATCCTCAAAATGGAGTGTTATTTCAATATTTTTCTATTAGTTTACTTTTAAAATTAGTTTTTATGCACATTTTCTTCTCTTAGATTTCTGAGCACAGAAATCTTCGAATTCTGTTTGTTATAATAAAAAAAATACGGATAGGCTTCCACCATTAGTGATATCAGAGTGAAGAAGCTTACAAAAGCGTGTTAGAGTAGCAATTGTTACACTCATAAACTTACTTATTCGAAGGTTTGCAGCCCGAACGTAAAAAAGGGGGGTGGGGGAGGGATGAGAAATGCAGCTAATGAAAATGATTTTTAAAGTTTAAGCATTGTTATATATATATATATTTCTCTTACACGGCGACAAAAAAAAACCTCATTACAACTCCCCGAATGGCAACGCTAGGAAATCCACCAATGGTTGCCGCTAAAAATTTCACATGCCAAATCTAGCTGAGGTGGCTCAACATATAGCGCTTTTAAAAATGGAAACTGAAATAACCAGAGAGAGCATTATCATCTGCGGCAATCTCTTACTATTAAGCTAGGCAGAAGTGAGTAGTCTTTGACGATAGATTTCAATTTTAGTATTTTGTCGAGAGCGCTTTTTTTCACGAATTTATATATTACGAATTTATTTGACGATTTTTGATTTATATCACGAATTTATTTGTTTTATTATTGTTATTAGTTATTCATTGAAAAATGAATCTCAGTCGTGCTGTTGCGCTTTAAGATTTTATACTATAGCACATTTCTAATAGGTTTAACGAATTACATGTCATTTATTTGAATTCAAATTTATTTTAATGACTTAGTATTTACTATAAAGATGTAATTTTTCTTTTTTAAAAAAGTTGTTATATGGATTTGAATGATTGTTTTGAATTCTTAGAATTTTGTGCATTTGTAATGTACCTAAGTTAGTAGCGAGTGAAGCGAGCTTGGTTTGCGAAGCAAACCATATAAGATAGCGCAGCAATTTTTGGGGGTTGGCGAGCGTTAGCGAGCAGGGGGCTCAGCCCACTAGTATACTATATTTTAAGAAAAGACATTACTTTGAAAAAGTTTTTTACACTTAGGGAGATACAGTGGTTTTCACTAGTTCAGGGAAAGCAAAAACCTTTATCGAAAACGTCCTAACTGTTGATAAATACATGTTCCAAAGGATAAATTTTGTTTCAAATTTAAATCGGATCTGATAATTTACTCGTATTCGGAAAAAATATTATATTTTTATTTCCAAAAGCGTTATTATAAACAATCTGAATAAGAAATAAAAGATTCTAAAAATATTATGAGATTTTCTATAAAACTCGCTCAATGGCGCCATCTACCCAAGAAAAGAATAAAATTCTCTAAAATGCGTATATTTCTTTTTTATAATTATTTTTTAAATTTTTGCTTAGTTTTATTAATGTGAATGAAACAAATCAAAGATCTTTTAGTTTGGTAATTATTCTTTTAAGTATTGGCGAAAGAGGAAGTATCTTAATTTTAAAAATTATTCTTCCAACTTTAATCATTATTTACTACGACTTTTAAGAACTTTCCATTGACAGTAAAATTTGGCGGTTATGATTAGATTTAAAAAGTGAACCAACTTTATATTTAAAATCGAAAGCTTAATTTTTTCATTTTTACACATTTCCTACATACATATTTTTTTTCTGTTCACTAGATTTTTATTTTT
Organism: Parasteatoda tepidariorum; assembly: GCF_982258835.1. Classification (NCBI taxonomy): domain Eukaryota; kingdom Metazoa; phylum Arthropoda; class Arachnida; order Araneae; family Theridiidae; genus Parasteatoda; species Parasteatoda tepidariorum. The sequence continues at coordinate 27,324,248 of NC_141759.1, read as the reverse complement.
ATAACTTCTTTACAAAATAAGTTGCGTTTTTCCTGTTAAACTTTTTTGAACGAGACGAGATTATTCTACCTAGCCTCAAAAGGCTTGTGTTCGGATTTTTTTTTCAAAAAGGAGATTTTTTTAAAATTTAACATATGATGACTACTTCTTTGATTTTTTCCTATTTTTATTATACCTATATTACTTCAAATACTTTCTTCTAGTTGATTTAAAAAATTGATTTTAAATTTTTTAATTTGAAAAAAAAATGACTTGAAATTTTTAATCACTAAAAGCCTCCACCTCATGTTCGTTTCGCTCACCAATTTCCGTGGTTCATCACTTTTTCCCCTTAGAAATCGATAAGAAAGTATAATTCGATTTATAAAACGTATAATTATTATAATTTTATGTTAGCACAATTTGTTAGTATGTTAATCGCAATGAAACAAAAGGATATCTAGATTTAAACAATCAACTGTACTCGAAAGAAAAGTATTTAAACCTAGGAGTACAGAATGAGCGACACAATAATAAATAATAAATCAGAAGTAATTTACTTATTGACCCTTTCACTGCGTCTCTTTGCATTTCTGCAAAGCAACAAGTTTAAAACTCACTTCAGTGAATACTACATGTCCTCACTTCTCTGCTACGTAAGGAGTGGTAGGAAGAAGACGATAATACATGTTAGTTTATGATGCGATACGAGGAGGTCATGTCTTTTATCTGAAATGTTATTTTCAAAGAAAAAGACAGGTGTGTATGCATGTTTATAAACTGATACTTTCTTTGTAAAATTATACAGTGCACTAAAAAAAAAAAAAAAAAAAAGACGGATCACCCTGAATTACTTTTGATTTAATGATCGGATCTTCACGTTCTAAGACTCAGTTATAATGGTTCGATGGGGTGACTTCAAACATGTGAAATATTAGTGAAGGCGATATTTTAAGTTACGAAATCAGATAAAAAAAGTACTTTCTCTGAATAAACATAACTTTTTTCCAACGGGTGTCGATTTCTGATCCCCAAAATATAGAGGGCTGCTGCAATCCAAAAAATATGGTCCCCATAGTTTGGTAGGAGAGCGACCCTTAAATATTAATTATACTTTTTGAGATTATCGCCAAATCTCGAGAAATTTTGTGCGAATTGAAAAATTTTTTGGACGCAATTATAAAATTCTTTTACCCAAAGATAATTCCATGCAAAAAATGAATTTTGGTAAGTGTTAATCATTTTTTATTGCTTTATTTAATAATAATCGAAAAAATTTTAAATAGTAAGGTACACAGTTTTTTTTTACATAACTTTAAATTATGCAAATTTGCACGTCAAAATGCAAAATTTGAGAGAATACGATCGAATAGTTCCTGAGAAATCAAATTTTTAAAAAGTCGTCTATGTAAAAATAAACTAAAACAAAAATATCAGTTTGAAATAAATATAAAGAAAAAAACTGAAGTTTTCTGAACAAGGCTAATTTCTGATTTGAAATCCCCCCCCCACACACACACGCTTTAGTTGAGATCTAATACTTGTATAAATACAAAGCCGGTACTAACGACTTCAATTCATTAGCCAGTAAATTAGCTAAATATCAAAAATATTAGCCAAGTTTTAAAATTAAGACAAATTTAAAAAACATTTTTGATAAATTTTTTCAGTAGAAAACTTCAAATCAAAATCAAAATTTAGTATAAATTTAATTATTCTATTAAAATGCAAATTAAACTCAAAAGTTCTCATGCAGTTGGTGAAGACTAAATGAATGGTAGAGAAAATGAAAAATTAAGATTTTTTGAGGAAAAGAAATAAGAATAGGTTGGGGTTAATTTTTGATAAGTTATTGTCACGTTATTGCATAGGTTATTACCAGTCACGAGAAGAAATATTTTCTGCAAAAATAGTAGGAAGATAATATGCATCTTGCTACCATTGTAATCGAATAAAAAATACAGGATTTGCTTTAAAAAAAATTTTTTTTCTTACCTAGATCAAGGGGAATATATATTTTTCTTTCTGATAAAAAAAAATCATTCGCCAATGCCTTCGCCAAAACACAATTTTTTTCGATGAATTTACGATTTAATCGCATTAAGCGAAGAGACGAAGACGGAAAAACCGAGAATGTTACGAAATGATGACAAATGTTTCATGCGGTTGTTAAAAACGTTGAAATTTTTAATTGTAGTGCTATTTTTTAAATGAAGTTGATAAGTTTTAACTTGATACATTTTCTTTAATTCACAAGATAATTTGGTATATAGATAGCAATCAGTTAAATCACTCAGACTCTATAGGCAATTTTTACCACGACGGCGATTCCATTTTTTTAAAGATATATTTGTTCATTTTTTCCTTACTTTTAAAAACCAATCAAGAGCGAGGTTATGAAATGAAGATCTCGAAAGGGGTTATTACTTCAAGAACTATGAATAAGCAGCAGGGGTGAAAGCGAGACGGAAAAGAGGAAAGGCTGGTAGTAAAACCATTTCAGTTATAGCTAGTTTTGGGGAGGAGTTTACTTATTCTTTTTTTAAATTTTTCAACAATATCTACTTTATTATGGAAAAGAAACAGTTCTATATATATGCCAGAATTATAAAAGAAATCTTGATAGTTACAGATATTTCATTTTTTTCGAAAAAAATGCTGGAATGAAATGTTTTACGTACCAGGTTTTTCTCTTTTCCGTCTTGCTATATAAGGGCTTTCACCCATGATAAGCAGTTAGAAATTAACACAAGAAAAGTTTTAAAAAATGCTAAAAGAGCTTTTGAAAGCACTTTTGATAACTTTAAAAAAATTTATATTAAAAAAAAATTGGTTTTGTTCTTAAATGAAAATGGCCAATTCAGTACGTTGAATTTTAAGTCAGCCGTTGCATTCCTGCAGAATCCAGAGTTGTCTACATGGAATGTTTTTACTACAAGTTTATAAGTCTTGAACTAGTTATAAAATTTTTTATTCCATCATATTCTTTGTGCGCTTATCTACACACCATCGAAATTGCAATTTTTTTTAAGTCTTAAAAGTTTAAGTCTTATTAGATTAATACTAGATTGCCTAAGGAGGTCATTTCGACTGCTTTTAATTTCAATTAGAAAAACAATGGTGTATATAATGACACAATTTCTTAGAATTTTGTAACTTTTTGTACAACATATAATTTTTTTATTGTTAATATTTACTAATAACTTGTTATATAACTGTAAATAATATTTAAAAAAATGTTAAAAATTAATTTTAAGCAAATTTATTAACGTATTCACAATCCAGTCATTTTGACTGCTTTTGTGCAATATACTAATTTTTCGTCTTTCTACTGTTAAGCAAAATATAATTTAAATTAAATCAATAAGAAAAAGCAAGGGCAAAAAAATTCACGAAAAGCGTTTACAATTACCATACATTTCCGGGTAAAAAAACTAGCGCTATCATTGAACCTAGCCCCTTTTGGCCTAAACATGTAATCGTATTTCAGCGGGTAGTAGATCGCTCAAATTGTTTTTTTTTTATTTTTATTTTTTTTTTTATTTTTTATCGCAAGCAGGGCTGCCAACCTTCTACGTTTTCTGTAAAAATTTAATCTAGTGGTGGGTAAGTTTATGTTTAAATGTATTATTTTTTATTCATTTAAACTAATTATCCACAGCACTACATATAAATTATTTAAAAGTTCATATGCAACGCCAGTTTGCACGAGCTCTTTCGTGGAGAGGCTATTAAAATATTGGCAAAAATTCCGGAAACTTTGGTTTTTAAATGGCTACCAATCTATGAAATATTCCACAAAAAACGTAGTAGTTGGCAGGCCAGTGTTTAACAGTTGGTAGTTTTCGCTCTAATTATCGAATGTTGATTTATTTTATTCCATCGTTTTACTATTTATTTTCCCATACAACTTGGCAATTTCAAGTTTCTAAGTCTTATAGTTTTTGCCTATGAAAATAAAATGTAATGTTAAATTGATAGCCCAAAACAGGGACGACCTTTACAATATTTTCTTACACAGACTAGAGAAAATGATAGATTATTTCAGTGTTTCCCAAACTTATGACTTATGTGCACCCTTTCTAAATTTTTCGTAACGCTGCGTAGCACTAAAAAAAAAGGAAAGTATTTTTAACTATAAAAAATTGCACAAAAGTTAAAAATCACAACTGGTTGTTGGAACCACTAATTATTAACTGTCAACTCTGCAAAAAATAGCCAATAGAAAAATACGTAATCGTAAATTTTCATGACTAGCTGTGTTTTTAAATCAATTTTTTTGAAATTTTCGTTAGTTGCAAGGAACGTGCATTTCGCATAGGAACGTGTACCCCGCTGAACTGTTCCTGTACCCCTGGGGGTACGCGTACCACACTTTGGGACACACTGGACTATTTGAATGACAATACATAGAGAAAAGATACTAATTCCTGATAAAGACTTGAAGCAATTTGATTGGACTTATATAAATTGTTCGAAACGTAAAAAGTGTTAGGAAAGATATTTTGTTGTTAATTAAAGATAATTTATACGCACTAGAATACAATATTTAAGTTAAAATCTAATTTTAAATTTGTGATGGACATTTTTAATATTAAAATAGTAGCTATTAGAGAAGAAATTTTTTTAGCCAATTTAAAATTCTAAATATTCTATTAAAGGTCAGAAGAAGGATTGAGTTTTCCTGCAAATTTAGATATTAAATTCATTCATTATTACATCCAGCTTTAAGGACTAAGTTAAAAGGCTAAATATTTTAATAACATAGAGAACAGAAGGTAGCCATTGCACGCAATGCACGGAATAAAAAAATGGATGTGAAAACCTAGAAATTCTCGCTTCCTACAATATTTGAAATGGTATTGAAATAACTAAGGTTAGCTTAATTTGTTCAGTTTGCGGGACTTTATTTTATCGCAAGAATATCAGGTCAAATATATTTATGATCATAGATATTTATGCATTAAAAATAATAAAAATCATTGAAAATTGAAAATATTAAACCAAAAATAGAATCTTAAAGTATAGAATTTAATAAAATTTTAAATATTTGGAAAAAATCTTGCGTAAAAGCAGGAGAAATGGGCATGCAGGGGTGCGTAATGATAGTGCATAACCTTGGCCAAAGAATACCATGTGCATAACAATAAAAGTACTCTTCGAGTGACGGTTTAACAGGTTATGAACTGAAAGATGAGGTTCAAGGACGTAGTGGGGATTTGGTATGATATAGGTATTCCAAAACAGACATAATGTCCACGAAAACGCATTTATGGAAGTGACCATTATTTAGAAAAACAAAAATTATTCAGATTTTAAAAATAATAAATTACATTAGAAAATAAACCAAATTTTTATTTGAAGAAAAGGAGACTACTTTTGGGGTTGCTTTTGTATGATAATTGCCAGTCAATGCTTTTGATGTGTAAACTTTTGGTAATCCTGCTATCGTTTCCGACTACCTTTCCATCTAAAATCATATCAGAATTAAGTAAGCTTACGGGAGAAATAAAATCAAACTTTTATAATCAATTTTATTTTATATAGTTACAAAAATAATGTATAGTAAATAAGACTAAACTCAAAGTATCTTACATTTTCTGCAAAATATTTTAAATTTGTCATTATATAATTACATGAAAAATTATCTATAACGAATCAATAATGTAAAAGCAATGAATAATGTTTAATGAAAAATTAAGTACATATATATATTTCCAAAATAAAATAGATAAAGAAATATGAGTTAAAGGAATGATCACGAAACCATATTCCTTTACTGAAAAAAGAAAGAAAAATGTGATTATACAGTCTTACGACATTTGTATTATTATAGCATTACGCTATTGAACTTTGTAAAGCAATTTTCGTAACTAAATTCCAAACATTTTGTAAAAAATAATTTACAGCTTTCACAATAAATTTACCGTTTGTTTCATTCCTTATACGAAAAATTATCTATTACGTATTAACGACATAAAAGTAATGAATGATGTTTAATGGAAATAATATATATATATACATCCAAAATAAAATGGATAAAGATGTACGTGCTAAAAGATTGATCACGAAATCATATTCTACTAAAAAAAGTAATACAAATTGTTATTACAGTCCAGCGACATTTTTATTACTACGGCATTACATAATTGAGTTTAATACAGTAAATTTCGTAGCTAAATTCCAAACGTTTTGTAAGAAATTTTTTTTTAAAATTACAACTGTTACAATTAAATTACCGTTTGTTTCATTCCTTATTCACCTTTTGTTTTCTAGACTTTTAATTTTAATATCAGCTCTCCTATTTTAATCTACTTAAAATTTCACGTTCTTCTTATTGAATAGCTTTTTATGCGTTTTTAAACAAAAGAGTGAACGCTTTATAAGAAAATCGAATGAAACGAATCATTAAAATATAGTTTTAGATGCAGATAAATTATGATAATTTCTATCACTTATGCGAAAAATAAACTTTTTCTAGATTTCAAATCGTTTTTCTTTTTGCCCAAAATACTTAAAGCCAGATAAAATATTTCTTGAGTAATTTTGTCTTAGATGACTACATTAGAAACAGTAGTTGAATTGTTTTGTGTGAAGTTGGTATTTTCTTCTAAGCCGCAGCTGGAAAGTTTTTTGACTGGTTTCTGAGTACGATGAAAGCTGTATTTCTTGAGTCTTTCAATTTCCAACTGATTCGCAATAGTTTTATCTCGAAATTCAATGTGTGCTTCCTGTCCAAGAAATCCTCCCAATTTCTCAGGCAGACATTCTTTTGGAAATTTCTTATGCAAGATCGATAGATTACTTCCAACTAAGGAAATCTGAAAAATAAAACAAAATATAATTATTTCGAAAGTTACGGCAACACAACTGTTTAATTACAATTGTATATTAGATTCATAGGATTTTAATATATTATAGTTGAAAATGTGCAATGTTGCCTGCGGAGAACTGGATGATTTTAAAATTAAAAAATCGTGGAAACAAAAGATAATGGAGGAATGAAACAATCGGTATGTTTATTGTTATAGGTGAGAAAATTTAATACAGAACTTTTGGAAATTAATCAAAAAGTTGCCTACAAATGGATTTGCAAACCAAACTAGACTATTAGTTTTAGGTTGACATGTGTTTGTAATACCGGCCATCTACTATGTGTTTGTGGTACTGGTATATCACAGATAAGTATTACCTATGACATTCGAATTCCTTTCAGGAACTTCGTATTGCATATCGCGCCTTTAGTTGGCACCTTTCGCAACTAAATTTGAAAGGTCATCCAGGAAAATTTCAAGAATCAACTTACATTTTATTATTGGGATTTTTATTTCAAAAATCTGCCAGTCCTTCACTGACCAGGCTGCATATACCATCTCCTCCTACATTAAAAAGCCTCCGCACGGTTTTTTATAAGTAGTCTGCGCAGACTATTTGAAAAGTGAACCAGTTGTGGGCATGAACCCAAATTCTTTTTTTAAAGTACTTAAGAGAAATATATCATATATATTTGAGAATTGAATCAGTAGTGGTTGACAAGTAAATAAGACAAACGAATCATATTCATTAATTAAATAAATTTTTAGACATATATTTGCTACCACTTTCTTATCTTTAGTAGATTTTCTATTAAATGGCTCTTTCGTAATGGTTTAACTTCATAGTGGGCAGATCGGACTACTTATAGAAACCGCGTGGAGGCTTTAAGGTATAGGAGGCGTTGTATATACAGGGTATTTCATAATGTAACTCAGAAAAGCTCAGCTTTGTAAAAATGTATTTTCGAGCGGTAAGGGAAGTTTAGGCCGTTTTTAGTTCAGTATTTTTTCCACCACAACTCATCAAAAGTTCGAAGTATCATATGAAATGCAACTCCCATACCTGCCAACTCTTCCGGATTTTCCCCAAGATTTTATTTTCATATTTAAAGTGGTAGCAATACTAAGGTAATTCCAATTAATTTTTTGAATTATAATGATAACTATAAATGAGTTTGACTACCACTTCATATAGATAATTACAATAAATATAGCAAAGCATAATAATTCTTGCGCAAGCAAATTTCAACGTGATCAAAATATAAATATATTTTTGAGTCAGATTGTTTTTCGTTTATTGTTTTACAACCATTCTGAAAATCCATTCTCGGAAAGAGTGAAAGTTGGCAGGTATGAACTCCATTGCAAACATCTCGTCTCAGCAAAGGTTAGCTGATGGAGGATGGGAAAGAGGACGCTGCTAGGACTAGTAATTATCCTTATTCTACAAGAGTTGCTATTTAATTCGCCATCAGTTTTTATATAGCAACCAATTTTAACATTTTTGGATTAAGTGCTGCCAGATTGGCAACATTGCGCTGCAAAATAAATAAAAAAAAATTCCGAATAAGCTAATTGTTTTCGAATTTGCAAAATAATGGTATGCGAATAAAAACTAAATAATAATTAATAATAAATTATATATTATAATGAGTTCTCACAAGACTTCAATTTTTAAAAATTGGTACAAAAAATATATATATATAAATTTTCATTATTTCACACCACTACATAGTACTTCTCAAATAAAAAAATATCCTCCTAAGAAGTCTCGTGGTTTCTATAGGTTTCAGAAAAATTTGAAAATGTAATGGAAAAAAAAAACTTAGGTTATAGGTTACATTTCTAAATACCACTATGTCTATGAAATATACATCTGTCTGAAACTACTTGACCTCTCAATGTTAACCCATTAAAGGGCAACGTTCCCGTAAGCTTTATGTTTTATGAACTTATCAAGATAATAAACTTTTTTATCTTGGAGAAACGAGACAGAGATGATAACTTACTCCGTTTTGTAACAAAAATATTTTCTCGTAGAACTGAAATTTAAGTTATTGTTAGTTTATTATTTTTCATTTGAAGTAATTTTTTCATCATTGCACTTCAAAAGTATCATATGAGCTGCAAATTCATTGCAGTTATTTAGTTGTGACACTTCTAAAGAGTAGTTGTAATTTGCCTTATTCTACAAGTGTTATTATTTTAAACATTGCCAACCGTTCATAACCGTCGTTGAACAGCCGACCCAGTTTTGGGTTTACAACTATTAATGTTCAACACCGTAGCATTGTAATTTTGAACCTAATCCAGAAGTCAAAAGAACTCCTAGATTAAGTATTAGAAGAATATCGATTTCGTGGAGGACTTTTTTGATGGAACTAACCTGTTACATGGAGAGGAAAACCACGAAAACCTCCCATGGTTAGCTTGACGACAAGGTGACTCTAATCCATGATCCGTCTATCACTGAGGATATTTTAGGTCAGCAATGTGTGTATATTTAGTGAAGAGCCGAGTGCGGAATTTAAATCGACCAGGCATTGCTGGGATTCGAACCCGGGTCATCATTGGAAGGCGAACGCTCTATTCTCTGAATCACCGCAGCTCATTACCAATTTACTAAAACTTTTGCAGATAGCGGAGCCGTTGGCATTCCTAATACAATTTGTTAATACTTTTATAAATGTATATATTCTGATCTGAAATTGAACAACTGCAATGTTTTAAAACTAAAGTGGAAGCTAACACTACAAAACATTAGATTTATCTAAGCGTAATTCAGGGGTGTCAACTTTTTACGTTTTCCTGGGACATTTTGTTCTAGTGACAGCTTGAAATTTGAGTTTCAATTTATGAGTCATTTCTTTGCACAGTTGATACAAAGTTATTTTCCTAAACACTACATTTAAATGATTCAAAAGTTCGTATGAAACGACATTTTCTTGCAACTTGTTCGAAGAGAGACTTTCAAAATTTTGGCAGAATTAAAAACAATTTTGAGACCATTAGTTCTTAATTGTTTACCACGCTGAAAGATATTTTGCAATAATTGTAGTAGTTGATATTGAGAATTGTGAACCACAATTTTCACAAAATGTTTTTTAAGTCAATACAAATAATGGAATTTTCTCAAAATTAGATTTAAATGGGTTAAAGTGTTATTTCAAAATCGAAACTTCTAACCAACAATAATGTGCATTTACTAACACGATGATAAATGTTTCTAATGGCCGAGGAAAGCCTAAAATATTCCCTACCAGATATCTAAAATCTAAAGTGGTGTATATTAAATTAATTCTTATAAGTTTGAACTTAAATTTTGAACCATTATTAGTTTTTTTTATGGTTTTCTTATGACTTAGTTTTCTTTCATACCGTATATAATGAATTTGTAGTATAACATGGTGATATAAATTTCCATGGTAAATTTCATTAAAAATATTTTTTCCGCATTTCTCTGACCTTGCATTTTTAACTGATGCGAAAAAATTAGAAAAAAAGTTAATTATTTTTGACAGTTTCCCTACCATACTTAATTTGTAGTGTAGCATGGTAAAATAAATGAACATATCAAATTTTATTAAATATTTTCTGCATTTCTTTTAACACCTACATTTTTAACAGTTGTGTGCGAATTATTAAAAGTTAATTATCTTTGTTAGTTTTCATACCATACGTAATGAATTTGTAGTGTAGCATGGTGAAATAAATTTATATGGTAAATATTTTTTTTTAAATATTTTCCGCTATTCCTTTAACACATTTTCAACAGTTGTGAGCAAATTAGTTAAATTTAATTTTCTTTGACGATTTTCATGCCATACGTAATTAACTATAGCGTAGCTTGGAAAAATAAATTTATATGGCAATTTTAAAAAGAAATATTTTCCGCAATTCCTTTAATATTCGCATTTTCAACTGTTGCGAGAAAATTAGTAAAAGTTAACTATCTTTGGCGATTTCTATACCATACATAATTAATTTATTGCGCAGCATGGTAAAATAAATTTATACCGCAAATTTTACTTAAAAAAAATATTTTTCGCTATTTCTTTAGTTCCTATATTTTTAACAGTTGTGTGCGAATTATTAAAAGTTAGTTATCTTTGACAATTTTCATACCATGTACAATGAATTTGAAGCGTAGCATGGTTAAATAAATTTATATGTCAAATTTTATCAAATCAAAAATATTTTCCGATATTTTTTTAACACTTACATTTTCAACAGTTGTGTGCGAGTTATTAAAAGTTAATTATCTTTGACAGTTTTCATACCATACATCGTTAATTTGCAAAGTAGCATGGTGAAATAAACTTTTATGGCGAATTTTATTAAATATTTTCCGCAATTCTTTAATGCATGTATTTTCAACTGTGGCGAGCAAATTAGTAAAAGTGAATTATATTTGACATTTGTCATACCATACATAATGAATTTGTATAATGATAGTGTAGCATGGTAAGATAAATGTGCGTTTTAAAAAATGCATATACGGGAACACTGATATACTCACTCTTTCCTTCATTTTTTTAGAAAACATTGGCCATATAACATTGAAAAGTAGGTTGAAGTAAAATGGTTCATTGACAATAGTAAAACTATTTATACGATGAGGCCAACAATCCTGAAAATAATAATGTGTTATATTTTGTTAGAAAAGACTAAATAAGAAAGAAAGGGTAATCAATTGTAAGTTAATCAATTTGTTGCATCATTTTAAAATATATAACTTTACATAACAAAATATAAAATTTGAGCGAAATCGGTCGAATAGTCCCTGAGATGTCGAATTTTAAATATAGAATATTTTTTTAAATTCAATTTTTCAGAAATTATTTGACCGATTTTGCTACAATTTAGTAATTTGCCAGGTTAATATACTTTACTTGAGATACTTTAAAATGATACAAAAATTTAAACAGGTTTAGATACTTTAAAATGAGGCAAAAATTATCTACCTTACTATTCAAACCTATTTCGATTATTATTAAATAATATTATAAAAAATATTTACTAAAATTTCTTTAAATGAACGAATTTTATAATTTTGTGCAAAAATACTTCAATTCGCTTAAAAAGTACTCTAGATATGGCAGAATAAGTAAGAAATAAAATTATTATTTAGGGGTCCAAACATTGGACCGCTGTCCTGACCAAACTATTGTGACCATATTCCCTAGATTGCGGCTACCCCCTATATTTCAGGGGTCAAAAATCCGAATCCGTAGAAAAGATGGTATGTTTGTTCAGAGAAAGTACGTTTTTGTGTCTGATATTGTAACTTAAAATATCGTCAGCACTAATTAATTAGCATATTTGAGGCCACCCCCTCAAACCATTAAGATCGAGTCCTAAAACTTGAAGATGTGATCATTGGATCAAAAGTTATTCAAAGTGGTCATTTTTTGCGCATTGTTCGCCCAAATTGTTTTATTATAAATGTTTCATTGTTTAAGGCTGTTTTTTGGAGTCTCCGTTGTAATATGAAATGATGCTTTTTTACGAATAATATGCTATTTTTAAAACTGCTTTGAGTTTGCAACTGTTAGTTATGACTATTAGGTCAAGTTTAGCCTAGCAAAAACCAGCACTGTCTAGGCTAATTTTGAAAATAGCGCAAAACTTTAATATGGAGGAAAGTAACTGTTTTGTGAAAATCAAAAGCTTTTGTGGTCGAATTTTAAAATATTTAAAAACTTACTCCAATGCTGCATAACGTGGACTCATAAATATCTCCAAAAACTGAGAATACGGCAATGATTTTGATAATTTTTTTTTTTCTCTAAGTGGAAAAATGTCACTAAATAGGCGATTTTTAAGAAAAAACTTTATTACTTTAAGAACATTCAAATTATTTGTCTGTTCTAAGGCCCATATAATAAATTCTTCATGGCTAGATTATATATATATATATATATATAGTTTAAAATGATCGCATTGCTTCAAGTGTAAGGCACTGAAACTGTGGCTTTTTTATTTTACTTGGCGACAGAGCTTCGAAAAGCTGCGTCAAGAAAATGGTAGCACAAATTTTTCAATGTTAGCATTTTTCTTAGTCGAAACAAAATAGTTCCGCTACTGTAGTATAATAACAATTTGAATATAGTTTTGAACATTTTAATATGAATTTGAAACCGTAGGACAGTGTATTTTCAAAGACAAAGGAGAGAAATTCGATTTATCTGAACGAACGTGTAAAACTTTCTTTTTGATAAAGGGGCATTTAATTTCGTCGTTTAAGAAAACTCAGACATTATTGGGTTAAGTTTCACTATGTAACGTTTTTCCCTTGTACTTTTTATATAATTTAGCAGACTTACTTCGAGCCCCTGGACAATTTGAGTTAAAAATGAAGGTGACGCCATGTTTATAATCTTCTTAAGAGAAACGCCCTTGTAATCCACAATTATATGATTTCCACACACTTGATTTGCCTCAATTTCTGCATATTGTTCACAACAGAGAATTGCTGCACTAAAGTACTCTTCAAGTGAAAATTTTCCGAAATCCAAAGTACCTATATGCACATAAATTTAGCTTATTTAGTATCAATGTAAAATAAAAACATGATGCTTATTTTAAAGCCCTTTTAGGATGATAAATATTTATATTACGTCTTTTTGTATAGTAGGCTATTGAAAAATTGCTAATTTTAAGAAAATGAGTAACGGTTACAGAGTTTAACCCTTTTGTAGGCCGTGGTAAGTGTACTTACCACCACGTTTTACCACTTTTAATTTAGGTTTCCATTTTTCAATAACTTCAGCTTTCTTGAAGTGAGTTTGAATAAAATTGATAACCATTTGTCACTTTTAAAAAACGCATAAAAGTTATAAAATACATAATTCCTTTTGAAGTCTGTTGCATTTAAGGAATTTATTTTATAAATAAAGAAAAATAAAAGTCAGAAAGTTCCTAATAGGTCATGTTAAATATATTAACCACCAAAAAAATGGCATTTTTATAAACTAAATGAGTTTGTTTTTTTAATATCAATTACTGTTCTTAAAACAATTTCAATTCCAAAAATACTTTAATTTACTTTTACTAGAAATAAAGGGCCCATTAAAAGATTAATCAAAATGATAAGAAACATTTCTATATTAACTGCATGTAAAAAAGAAATTCTTGTCTGAATGTCCAAATCTTCATAAATATTTAATCTAGGCTTACGAAATTTTTTGCAGTTATTTCAATGAGCAAATAAAGTAATTGATACAAGTTGCAAGCTTATTTCTTAATTTTCTTCCATAGCGTGTTCAAAAATACTTGTCTTCTTTCGTAATTAATTGTCGGTTTCCCGTATCTTTGAAAGCTTTAAATCTTATTGCTAAGTATAAAAACTGCACTGCTGCACATCTTTTAAGTTATAAAATAATCCTTTAAGTATTTCTTGAGAAATTTAAAAAAAATTCTAAAACTCAAAGTGTCTTTTCCATTATTGTAGGGTAGCGTATGTACACACCGATTGAGGAAATACTTAAACTACCCACTAAATATATTTATATGTTTTTAAATGAACTATATTGTAACAAAACTGTAAGTACTAAATGGATAGCAAATTTTATTTAAAAAAAGTCATTAATTTTTTTAAAAAAAGCTTACGATGGATATACGGCTCTTAAAAGGTGGCCCGTGGAACCTTGGGGTTCTATGGATAAGTAACAGAGGTTTCGCTAGTCTTTGTTGCGAGTTTGGCTAATTTTTTTTTTTTAAAAAAGAAGAAAAAAAACAATTATGAACTGAAACCTGCAACTATGTTTGTATGCCTTCAGTAACAAATAATATATTTTATATTTTTGGTAATTTTTAAGAAATTATGTATATAAAATCTTAATCTTTTAATTTGAAAATTTCTCAATTCAAAATGACTAAATTCAAGAATATAGAATAATATTTCTCTGAAAACCGACCTGGCAATTTATAACAATTCTTTCCTTGAAACCATAACTGAATTTATACATAATTCAGCTTATATTATTCAATTTCTAATTCTGAATCTGTCATATGCAAAACTAGAAGACGCTCCAGACCTAATAATTCAACAGCGTGATATTTTATCTGATTCTAAGGCTGTTTTTTATTAAAAAAATTCAAAGAATTGATTATTCACATTAAATATTTTCAAAATAGTCTCACTTTTTTAGAATATTTACTGTTGCTAATGAACTTCATCTTGGAGTTCCGCCGAACGAAGGTAGACCATCTAAGGCAAAAGTTCGCAATTTTTTTTTCGGCAATGGAATCCTAAAAGGTCAAACTTCTTTCGGCGGAGCCCCAACTTTATAAAAGAGGTATATAAAAATAATTGTGAACGTATTGAATTATAATATAGTATTTTATTTTAAGATTATTTAATAAAACGAATGGGGGCCGGAATAGCCTGGTTGGTAGGCCTCTGGGCCCATGTCCAAGAGTTCGTGTGTTCGTTCCCTGCCAGCTGAAGACCGTGTAGTAAATGGTGACTGATGCACGTTAAATCTGTCTAAGAGCAAAGTCCTCCATGCTCCCATTACAAATCATACCTCTGGGGGTACTGATTCAAGAGTTTCCTTGTATTCTGGATTGGTTCAAAACTACAAGGCTACGGAGTTGAACATTAGTAGTCGTAAATTCAAAACTAGATCGGCTGTTCAATGACAGATATAAAATAAAATATAAAATAAAACAAAAAGAATGGAACCGTGGTGGCTTAGGTGATGGAGCGTTCGCCTTCACTAAAGTAAACCAGGTTCGAATCCCAGCGATGGCTAGTCGATACGAATTCCGCATCCGGCTCACACAGACCACAGTACTGACGTAAAATATCCTCAGTGGTAGACGGATCATGTGTTAGAGTCACCTTGCGGTCAGGATAATCGTGGGAGGTTTTCATGCTTTTTCTCTCATTTAAGGAAAATGCAGGTTAGTTTCATCAAAACGTCCTCCACGAAGGCTAGTTTCTCTCAACACTTGATCCAGGAGTTCCCTTGTCTTCTAGATTGGATTCAAAATTGCAAGACTACGAAGTTGAACATTGGTAGTCGTAAACTTAAAATTGAGTTGCTGTTCTACGACGGTTATAAAATAAAATAAAACGAATGAATTTTTTTCATCACTTTATCATTAATAATCTTAAATTAGATTTTATGTCTTACTGCTAAATACGTAGTCTTGGAGCTTTGTGCAGCCTAGTGCTGAAACTGAAAACATAACTGAATATAAACATAAACTGAAAACAAATGAAAGAGACGAATTATGGTTTTCTTTGAAATGAGCTCTAAAAGGAGCTTCTATAAACGTTGAACATTGTTATTCTTTCTTGATTAGCGAATTTATTAATTTACTTTGATTTGAAAGACAGTGGGAAACTTGAAATCATTTTTTTAAATGCATGCCTCTTTCATAATATATTGTCAATAAAAAATTATATATTTCTTTTTTTAAAAAGCGCCATTTCATTTTTATTGCCATTTCAGTTTGAACAATTTCATAAAAGCAACCTGAATATTAAGTAAATAATGGCTTATTGATTAGATTTAAATATAATTAAAAGTTCCAAAATATTTGTGCATTAAAAAAGTCCTAACTTACGGAGCCCCTTTAACTTACCATCGAACCCTAGGGGGCAGTGGAATACGATTTGGGAACATCTGATGTAGAGTTCCATAGCTGAAAATAAATTTGTAGCCGCTACGCAAGATAAATAAAATTCCAATCAAACTTACCCACTTGAAAGTTTGCAACCAACCCGCCATCAAGTGCCCTTAAAGGAGAAACTAGCATATGGCCTAAATCGATTATCTTCTTCACTTTATCGGTCATTAGTCCAGGATCTTTTCTTTTAAATTCATAGTAATTTCGAAGAGTCTTGAAGGTTTTTTTAGCGTTATATTTCTTCACTCTTAGAAATCGAATTAGAAAGGTGTCATTTTCTGGGCAAATGAAATCAGGGTCATCTGTCAGAGGGAAAAAAATAAATATAGAATAGGTTTTGTGAGAGAAAATTTTATAAACAAAATTAAAACTTATTTGAGAAAATAATAAGTTTAGTTAATTCTGCAATAAATATATTGGAAATTATAAGTAATTAATTTTCTTGAATTTTTTAAAAGAAAAAAAAAAACCTGTGGAAGCTTTGTTGTGAAATTGTCGTAAGAGACAAAAATAAAAACTTTAAAAATTTAAAAGTGATATCAAAAAGTGTTAGCAGTCATTTTATCCTTTTAATTATACCTTTGCTTTAAAACATGAGCTAGGATATTCACCCACTTACTCGCTATTGCTCGTCAAATCCCAGCTCTGTCTCCTCAGTTCCCGTCTGATTGCTCAACAAGCATACAAGCTTGAAATAGGATATTTTTGTACTAGTTAGAAAGGCCGATTTATAACCCTAGTCAAGTTGAATAACATATAGCATAAGTTAAAACAGGGCATCACTTAAATGTAACGGTGGGATTCGAACCCGCTGCTTTTAAGTTACAGAATGTTTGTAAAATGGTGAGATTGTTTGGCCAAAACGTCCCCGACTTTTTCTAACAAAACGAGCAAAACTTTAATTTACATACAAAACCAAAGGGATAGCTATAATAAACTTTTAAAATGTAATTTAAAATTTATCCGTTTGCTTTTAAATTTAAAAAATTAAAGTAGTTCCACAACCTGCTCTCCAAGCCCTAAAATTGCTTCGCAATGCGAGCTCGCTTTACTCGTTTATTGGACATGTTACATCCGTATACTGCTTGTTTTTCTCTTGTGTATCTTGTGTATTTAGACTATGAAGATTAGAATAAATAGTACATAAAACTTTTCACTGAAGAATATTCTAAATATATATTTGGTTTCTCTGTGCAAAATTCCAAATATATACATTTCAATATTAATTTGAAATTGTAAACAATTTACAGATTTTTTTCATTCACTATTCCAAATTTCTGTGATATGAAGCAGAACATCTATAAGTCCTTTATTTAACGCTAGGTTTACGAACGTTTCTTATATACCTATCTCTACGAACACGCGCCAATTAGACGCATGAACGAATACATCACTAGGTTTACAAACGTTTCTAGCATCAAGCAGAATCTAATGTATGACAAAAGTAATCTCCCCACGTTTTTTTGAGATAGTCCAATCAGACCACTATGAAGATAAACACAAAAGAAACATTTAATAGAAAGTCTAGTAAAAATAAGATAGTGGTTGCAAATATATGTCTAAAAATTTGTTTAATGTTTGAATATAAATGGTTTGTCTTATTTACTTAAAAACAGATTCAATTCGCTTTACTTACTACAGATTCAATTCACAAATATCTATGGTATATTTCTCTCAATTACTTTTAAAAAAGAATTTGGATTCATACTCACAACTGGTTCACTTTTTAAATAGTCTGCGCAGACTACTGATAAAAAACCATGTGGTGGCTTTCTGGTGTAGGAGGTAATGAGTAACCTCAAAACTGAAGTAAAATATTCTCACTGGCAGACGAATCATGACTTAAAGTCCGCCCAACTGTCGGGCTAACAGTGAGAGGTTTCCGTGGTTTCCATGCAATACAAATATGACTTAGTTCCATCAATGAGTCCTCCAGCGAAGGCTAGATTATCCAATCCCAGAATATTTTCCTTGTCTGAGTTGGGTTCAAAATTAAAAGGCTACGGAGTTGAACATTGATAGTCATGAACTAAGAATTGGGTGGGCTGATCAGCACCGCTTATAAAATAAAATATTTTAAACTCACCATTTATCATCTTTCTTAATTCCAACAAGGCTTCCGCTTGTATTTCGGGTGTTTCTCCTAAATCATCCCGAGCTCTTTTCACCAATTCAGGGCTTAAACCCTCCACCCAAACGGGTAAAAGTTCCATTTTCGCCTAACCAAACGCTCACACCTAAAAAACTACTACAGAAATCAATAAGCTAATGTCTGATTATATATTAAATTTTGAACTATCACTTTATGTATTCATAAAACAAATATTGAAGACTTAAAACAAAGAAACTTCGAAGACTTTAAGAACGAGGAATGAAGAAACGTTTGAAGATCCTAATTCTTGGATGAACTGAAAAAACGCGCAGTTCGTAGGTCAGTTCGTATTTATTCAGATTTGAAGGTTACGCGAGTTTCGATTAACGCAATAAACGCACACCATTCAACCTTCTTTTTTTGTGTATGATTATTGAACCGAAGTAAAAAAAAACTGCATTAATGACTGGCTCATTATCATTGTATTCATCTGCATTTTAAAAATTATTTCCTTTTTCGTGCATCATTTTAGTTCGTTAAAATTTTGTGTCGTTTGTCTTTTGTTTAACATGATATTATGGTAATTTTTAGATTAATTCTAATGTAATACTTAATGTAGATAATAATCATTAGATTTATCCATCAGATGTCTCGCAACAAAATCACAAATATTAAGAAAGAGTAATTTTAAGGGTATTATTTATTTGTAAATGGTAATTTCTTTAAGAAAAAGGAGTTCAATACAATAATTTGAGTTTTATCTTGTATTTTACAAATCTTACAAGAATGTCATATTTTGAATTAATTACTATTAATTAGATGTGGTTAAACTGATTTACTGTTATTAGACAAATACCACGTGTCTCACGTACTGCAGAGTCACGTGCTTGAGTTAATTAATTTAAATTGAATAGCTTTTTCAATTTCTCGAGCTCCACATTTTAGCATTTAACTATTGACTAAAACAGTTTGCACGCAGAACCACAGGCCAACCCATCACAGCGTTGCGGCTTTATTAGACCTCACGAAAGCTTTCGACAGAGTATGGAAGGACAAACTTGTTATAAAACTTCACGATTCTTACAACATCCGAGGCAATACACTGGCTTGGATTTCAGACTATCTTCATCACAGACATATCAGGGTGAAGTTTAATGGAACTCTCTCAAATTCAGTTCACCTCAGCCAGGGTGTACCCCAGGGAACTGTCCTCAGTCCAACTCTATTCACTCTGTACATGGCCGGAATAGAGAAAACTGTTTCTCTCGGGACTCGCATCGGAATGTTTGCTGATGATATTGCTCTTTGGGGTAGCGGTGACGACGTTACCGAGATTGAGTCGAGACTCAACAACTCATTAGAAGCCCTGTCCAAGTACGCAGATGAATTCAAATTGAGCTTCAACCCAACCAAATCGATAACCACCTTCTTCACTACTAATAAACGACTTTATAAATATGAACCATCCTTGTTTCTCAAACACCAGAAGCTCTCCTACGAGAAACACCCAAAATACCTAGGATACATTCTCGATCCCGAATTTACAAGTAACAAACATATTGATTATATTGTCTCGAAGGCTAGGAAGCGCCTAAATATTATTAAGTGTATCGCTGGTAGGGATTGGGGAGCAGATGCAACTACTCTTAGGACTTCCTACCAGGCTCTTGTTAGACCAATTCTTGAATATGGCTATCCTGTCTACTGCTGTGCTTCTCAATCTAACTTAAACAAATTGGAAAAGGTTCAACTGAGCGCCGCTCGCATCATCACTGGACTGAAACGTAGCTGCCCTTCAGAGATCGTTCTTTACGAAGCAGATCTGCAACCTCTAAATTTCAGAAGGCAAGCTAATTTAGTGAAATATTACAATAAACTTTCCAGTTTAGACCAAGGCAATTTAACTGCTATTTACCTAAATAATTGGACCTGCAATCAAAGGCTAAAGAAAAACAGTCCTTTTAGTCATGTCAAATCACAACTGTTAATCGCTGAAAATATTGAACCTCTTTATCTTCATAGCAATCTTAGTACTTGCTTGGATCTTTCCAATGTTAGTTTCCATGAAAGCCTCCCTACCATGCTTGACAAGAAAGACTGTGTGCCTGACTTCCTCAGACAGTTGTCCCTGGAAATCATCAATAAAATCCCTCCAAACGACATCAAAATATTCTCTGATGGCAGTAAAATGGATAGACAGACTGGCAGTGGGGTATTTATTGAAACACCTCGAGAGAACTACACTCTTCATCAACGAAACCCCGATTTTTGCTCCGTCTTTCGAAGCGAACTAATTGCAATCAACAGGGGACTAGAGAAAATCTTGAGTGAAGGGCACCTTGGAAATACTTGGATACTATCTGACAGCCGTAGTTCAATTCAACACCTCAAAAATTGGGCCCTCATTGGAGATAAAACCAGTTTTTCGATCCTACAAAAAGTAAAGCTCATTTCCCAACAGCATGAGGTCCACTTTCAATGGATCCCGTCCCACGTCGATATCCACGGCAACGAGTTGGCTGACACTCTTGCAAAGAAGGGACTAGACCATCCAGTTCCCTCCACCTCAGAGCTTACATACCTTGAACTTTTTGCAAGGCAAAAGGCCCAGAACAAACAAAAGTGGCTGCTTCCACCTATTCACTACTGGTATAAAGCAGAAGGACCAGGACTCTCTCTATCTCTCCCTGGTGATAGGCAAACCAACACCTGCTTATCCCGACTGGCCAGTGGACACCTAAAAAGTCTCACATTTTCTGCAAATCAAAAAATCTTTCCTCTTTGCCCTAAATGCCAACAAAACCAGGCATCACCTGAGCACATCTTGAACTGTTTAGGGCTGGACTGGAATGACATTCATTCCTCTCCCATTCTGGTTTCGGATTTTCTGAATGTCAACGGATTCATTGATCTGGTCTGACCCCGTCAGACCAGATGGGAATTAGCAACAACAACAACAACAGTTTGCAACCTTATTTATGCGTTATTACGCTTCATGCAAACTGTGGTATTTTAACATATCAGTCCTAGTCCTAGTCCTGTCGGTGGGTCGAGGTGCCAGAGGCCGGAACGGCCCTTTACCCCTTCATTGTGAGATTCGGATCCTTGAGGTCCTTGTTACCTAAAATTGAGAGTAAAGAATTAGTAATAAGCATATTGCTCGAGATAATTCATATAAAATGATACGTGTTGTATAACGCATAAAATATAATAAATGAATACATAAAATAAAATATATAAGTAATAAAAATTGAACTTCTAGTAAGAAGTTTGTCAAATATTTGTACTCCCCAGGTACAAATTGTCTACCTCTCATCTCATTCATTTCATTCTCCTATACCTATTCTCTTATACCTATATTCTCTTATTTCATTCATTTTACTTCATAGTGCCCCTTTTCAAAGCTTAGCCAGTTTTTTAAAAACAAATAAAATTGATTTTGTCAACGCAATTTAATTTGTTTTTAAAAAACTGACTAAGCTTTGAAGAGGGACACTATGAAGTAGAATTAATGAAATAACACAACATAGTTTTCTTTTCAATATTTATAACTTTCAAATCCTTTAACCTTTCTCTTTTATTCAATAGAGATGCCAAAATCAGATGCCGAACTAGATCAGTGTTCCACCATCATTCAATCTATTTTAGTTTGCACGATTCCAATTGGACCATTCGCATTCGTATCCCAATTGAAATGTATTCCTATTGGTTGCATTTGTAACTGATTGTTCATTGATGGATTTCCAGTGGACAATTAAGTGAAGTGATGGTAGTACCTTATACATCTCCGCTGTACACAATAACTTTTAATTTGTCGTTAAAATCCTTCTTTTTCATGAAGGAGCTAGGTACTTTGCCTATTCATCCTTAAGTGTAGTTCTGAGGTGACGTGCATAATGGTATTCCGTGAAATGTGTTCAGTGTTCATTATTTTTGTAAAATCATATGCTAGAAAAAATCATATTCAACTCGTTCGCATTATTGGTGGATGGAACAAGGAGATTTTTTATAAAGTTGAAAAAATGACGTCACTGCAGTAGAATGCTGATATAAGTTGAAAAGTTTTCTCTTCTGGGAGATTTTTCATGCTCATAACAGAAATGGAAATAATTTTAATACTTTTGCTGACTACTATTCTGAAATGTCCAAGTTACTGTGGTTTGCGTGATTTAATGGCTACTAAACAGATTTTAAATTATTTCTAAAATTCAATGCACAAACAACTTTGACAATATCGCAGACATTCCTTGAAAATAGTTGAAATTAAAATCAAAGCTTATCCGCACAGGCAAAGCTACGGGGAAGAGCTAGACGATGAAAACATTTGGTTAATATATTGTTTAAAAACTAATTAAGGTGCTAAAATTGGACGAGGGATTAAAGAATTAGAATACTTTCATACAGTTACGCTGTGCATTCGGTTTGGTTGCCGCAAAAGTTTATATGTCGTACAACATAATTTTCAAATGTTGTACGACATATAAACTTTTCAAATGTTGTCGCCTTTAGCGACTAGTTTGTCGCTAAAGGCGACTAGTTTGTCGAAATAAGTCGTATTACACTTTATCCATGATCAAGAGGAGAGAATGAGCATCTTCTGATAGTATTAAAAATACTTTGAACTTTCGATGGTTGAAATCTTACTTTGTTCTAAAGCCTATCAAACAATTATCTGGGTGTTTCATTTAAGACTATTAGAAGCACCGTTGGAGTCATTTTTATCATTCTTTGACATTTCTTATATTGTTTTAGTTAGTGCATACACATGAGTTATATTTTTCTTTTACTTTTCCTAAACTATGTTTAAGTATACTGAATCAAAAAATTTTATTTTTATATTGATTATTAAAATAAACTAGGAGGCTTCGCCCCCTGCTCGCTAGCGCTCGACAACCACACTTATAGAATTGAAGGATTTGTTACTCCAAGCGCTCAGGTATCTTAATTTTGATCTAGTTGCGCTTCTATGTCATTTTGATTTATGTTGCTAAGTTAACTTTCAAAAAATTCTATGGCTGGCAACAGCATTTTTATTTTTTAAGTTGTTTATTTTTATTTCTTTTAGAATTCGTTCTTTTTTTAGCAAAATGTTAAAAAACATTTTGTATGTACCTAACAGAAGTCTCTGCTGACTGCTCTCTCTATCAATGAAGAAAATAAAGTAAATATTTAAGTGTTGTGAAAAGAATCTTATTTAGTTGTAAAGTACTTCATTAAAAATGAAAACTGCTGCCACCGGCGGAAAAGAAATACAGCCAAAATTCGGGAGCCACGTAAGAGAATTATATATATTAGATAATTCCATACCTAAAACAGCTAAACGGGGTCATTTTGAAGTTTCGTGCCGGTTTTTGATTTCGCAAGACATCAAACCCAAGTGAAGTGGATTTATAGAACAGAAATTGGGGCCCACTGTGTTAAACAAAATTGAAATAAAGGAAAATAAAAAAATTAAAAATTTAAAAAAAAAAATTCACGCAATAGTTGCCGTTAAATGAAATATCATAGACTTCATGTCTCAAGTAGCTTATAGAATTTTAAGAAAATTCTGCGTCTAAAAAAAGGACACCATGGTAATGAAAAACGTTTTTGTTACAATTCTAAACAAGAAAGAACGGTTAGTAAATACTCATTGTTTGTAATTCAAGATAATATATACACTCTATAACAAAAAAATCGACGCACCAAGAAGCAATCACCCGATTGCTTTGAAATTTCGTATGCATGAATGTTTTGAACAGATTAGGCTGGAATGATGCCGACTGGGGACGTAGCGACGAATCCCGCTTCCAACTGTGTCCTGACGATCATCGAAGAAGTGTTTGGAGACGCACAGGACAGAGGGGATCCTGCCTTCACTATTGCACGCCACACCGACCCTCAACAAGGCATTATGGTCTGGGGTGCCAATTCCTTTGACAGCCGGACCCCTTTGGTCGTCATTAGAGGTACACATACTGCACAGCGGTACGTCGACGACAACCTAAGACCTGTTTTGCCACCGTTCCTTTTGCAGCGCCCTGGGCTGGTTTTTCAGCAGGACAATGCCAGAACACATACTGCACGTGTTGCTATGAACTGTCTGCAAGCTTGTCAAACTCTTCCTTGGCCTGCTAGATCACCAGATCTCTCTCCCATCGAGCATGCCTGGGATATGATGGGAAGGCGATTGCATCTGGCTGGAATGTTGATGGCCTCGTTCGACAATTGGATCGAATTTGGCAGGAAATGCCGCAAGAGACCACCCGGGAGCTTTATTGGTCTTCGCCATGCCGTTTGGCAGCTTGTATCCGGGCTAGAAGCGGGTCAACGCCTTATTGAACTTGTTACTATAACTCTGCAATAAATTATTCAATTGTTCTGAAATTTTAATCATTTACTATTCTGTACATTGTCTTCTTATCAACCAATTTTCGTTTCAATCGGACAACTCCTTCTTGGTGCGTCGATTTTTTTTGTTATAGAGTGTAGTATATAGCATACATGAATATGTAGCATGACGAGCAAGCCGCATAACTTTTAATTCAAGTTTTTGTCTTCAACTTATGCAAAATTTAGAAATTTTTTGATTCTGATTTTTTTTAAAAAAAAGTAAAGCAGAAGACACTTTATTCATTAATAGAAAAACATGGCTAAAATTTATATTTCGAGAACATTATTATTAAAAAAAACTTAAACATTTCATTATTAGCATTTATTTTACAAAATTAAATTTCTACCACAATATATTATTTCAAATTGTGTTCATAATGAAAAAAATACTAACCAAAACTTAACATTCCTTATTTTTAACTTAATTTTATTTATCTTATTTTTACTTTATATTCTGATTCACATTTCTCTTTAAATAATAAATGTGACATTTCCACATTTCTATCCATAAAATTTATTCACTCCGACAGATTAGGTTCTCAAGAGTTATAGCAACGTTCAAAAGTTTTTTGGCTATGAACTCCATTATTTTTGCAAATGCGCATATGAACTGGAGTATTTATTTGCAATATTATTTTAGCTTTATATTGCAATATCAACTTTTAAATTATTCTAATGAGAAGTTCCAAAACAAATATTCCATCAGATATGCTTAAAAATAACTATTTACTAATTTATTTATCTGACAGCCTTGGAATTTGTTTCATCTCACTTGAAATGTTGTTTCATTCATTTCCTGCTCAGCAGCAGGGCAAAATTTACAACGCAATATTCAGCACACAGTTCTTATCTCTTCAACAGTACTTTTAAGTTATTATTACTAAATTACTTAAGATTATTGACTTCTTAAAAATAATATCAACATGAAAAAATTCCTGAAGAAAGAAAATTTGATGATAAAGTTATCAACGCTCACATAACAGTTTTTATAATTTGTAGTGTTATTTTTGGTATTACCTTGATAGTTGAAGGCCTGCTTTTCAACACTTAAATGAGATAAAAACAGAATCTTCACACAATATTTATTTATCCATATCCATGTATAATCACCACAGTTTTGGTCTTTATATGCTTATATATATATATATATATATATATATATATAAAAATAAATACAAGAAAACACTAAGAAAGTTAAGAAAAACAATAAGTTTCATTTATTGCGCTTAAGCTGCAAGTAAACAGCACTCATTAGATAAGTTCAAAATGAAGAATAAAACAAAGAAAAATTATAGACATATGAAAAAAAGGGGGGTGAGAAATAATAAGTAAAAAAATAACAAATAACAGTTAATTTAAAAAAAAAAAAAGAAATGTTAATTAAAAAACCGGAAAAAATAGCCAGAAAAAAAAGATATAATCTTTTCTTCAGCCCACACGATTATATCCGCAAATTTTATTTTATTTTATTATCTGTTTTCACATGTTATTTTTACTTATTTTTATTTTTTGTGATCTATTTTACTTGTTGTTATTTTTATAAAAAGATTTTTTGACTGCTCCTCACACTATTGTAGTAATATATTTTGCTTTGGCTTTATTGATACAATATCAGATAGCACTCTGTTTTGCGGATATAATCGTGTGGGCTGAAGAAAAGATTATATCTTTTTTTTCCGGCTTTTTTTCCGGTTTTTTAATTAACATTTCTATTTTTTTTTTTAAATTAACTGTTGTTTGTTATTTTTTTACTTATTATTTCCCACCCCCCTTTTTTTTCATATGTCTATAATTTTTCTTCGTTTTATTCTTCATTTTGAACTATATATATATATATATATATATATATATATATATATATATATATATATATATATATATATATATATATATATATATATATATATAAGTTCAAAATGTTCTTTTTCATGTTAAAGTCAAAGAGTTCTTTTTCTTCTTCGATCAAATGTTTTTTTAATTTTATTATATTCGATTCAAGCTATAAGCAATATTTTACATCTTCGCGATTTTTGTTAACTGTTTTATTATTGTACTTTTAAACCTAAACCGCGTTTTAATTCACGCCGGTAAGTTTGATTTCCTTTCACATTTTTCTTTTATTTCATGATTTTTTACAACATAAGGTTTTTTGCGATATCGACACATATAAAGAATAATTTTTATCTTAGGATAATTATTCTTTATTCAGAAATATCGCATTATTTATGGCAATTAGATGCGTCTTGACAACGACTATTTGCTTTTACCATTCTTGTTTCTCTACCATTTAGTTTTTTATTTTATTCATGTTTTTCATGTTAATTTGTGTATATATATATATATATATATATATATATATATATATATATATATATATATATATATATATATATATATATATATATATACATATATATATATATAAGTTCAAAATGAAGATAAAACAAAGGAAAATTATTGAATTATAGACATATGAAAAAAAGGGGGGGGGAAATAATAATGAAAAAAAATAAAAATAACAAGCAACTGATTCAAAAAAAAAAAGGATTAAATTTTTTTTAAAAAAAACCCGGAAAATTAAAGATATAATCTTTTCATCAGCCCACACGATTATATCCGCTAAAAAGAGTGCTTTCTGATATTGTATCAATATAGCCAAAGCAAAACATATTAATACAATAGTGTGAGGAGCACTCAAGAAAAAATTTTTACAAAAATTACAACAAATAAAATAAAACACAATAAGTAAAAATAACATGTAAAAACAGAAAATAAAAAAAAGAAAAAGAAAAAACAGTATAAAACAAAATCTCTAAAGCGAGTAATGAAATCATATGTACTTTCATGAACGGGAAATTTTTCAAGAATGATTTAAAACTATTTTCGCAACAAGAATGTCAGATTACAAATTATGAAAACAAAAGCGCAAATTGAGTGTAACTAGAGGAATTTAAAGTGCCGCTCTTACTGTATTGCTGAAGTGATTTGTCATGCTGTGCATTGATTTGTCAGTTACCAAGGATGGGCCCGAAATGGATGTGAACAAGGTAATATTATACTAGATAATTTAAAAAGGTGACCATAAATAATTTTAGAAAATAAATAAATATGTATTTAAGAAAAAATATAAAATATAAAAGAGAAACATAAATTGCCTGTTTTGCAAATAATCTTAGCCACGGATTTGCCCGATATATATATATATATATGAAATATGCTAATTAAATAATACAAAAGGTATATAAATTTACAGAACAAAATACAAAAACAAAACGTATTTTTTTGGAAATAGCATTCACTTTTTAGAAGGATTTTAGTTCTTGATCCTTAATTAAGGAATATCGCAATATGGAAAATATGGTGTCAATAGTTTAGGCAAGAGTAAGTTTGGTCCCTTAATTTTAATTTCATTTTTTCAAAATATTTCATACTGTTATTGTTTATCGTTACTTCATTATCGTTACGTTTATTGTTACTTATCGTTATCGTTAGTCATACTTTAATCGTTTTCTTCGTTTATTTCATTACAATATATGGAAGCCACTAAAAATTGGTCACTAGCCTTTAAAACGTAAAAATGGTAATTGTGTTGAATGCAGAGCTTAATGTCACAAAATCCTAGGGAGGGATGCATGGTGTTCTTAAGGCTAAAAAGTGTAACACAGCGTTTCACAGTGTTGGAATAAG
This sequence comes from Parasteatoda tepidariorum, assembly GCF_982258835.1. Classification (NCBI taxonomy): domain Eukaryota; kingdom Metazoa; phylum Arthropoda; class Arachnida; order Araneae; family Theridiidae; genus Parasteatoda; species Parasteatoda tepidariorum. The sequence goes on along the minus strand of NC_141759.1, from coordinate 27,295,661 downwards.
CGAATTTTTTTAATCAGTATTTTTAATCAGTAAATTTCCATATTTAAACAAACTCTGAATGTATCACAGCATCAATATTCTCATAATTATTTAAATTTTTTCATCCCTTATCTTAATAGTTTTTAAAAAACAATAATTAAAACTCAATAAAAAATGTCATCATTATGCAATTTGTGACACAACTTCAGTGAAGGCCAAGGACTGCAACTTCTTTTTTTTTAAAATTCTCTATTAAATTAAAACAACGTATTTTCCTTGTCACTTTATTTTCCTACAAGTCAGTCTCAACTTGCTCGTTTCTATTTGATTTTGTTTTAAACCACGCAAAGTATTATTTTTGTTGCATTAAATAAGCAAATTTAAAATTTATATTCAGACAATGAATGATACACTAGAAAAGGACAAAAAGTCATAATTAATTACTTTCACACCATTTCCCTAATTCGCCATTAAGCATGCATATACATTATTGAAATGTTGTCTAATCAGACAGCGTTTATATGCAGGAACATGCACGTAAAATCTGTATTGGCTGAAAGTACATCCCTTGCGTCTATGTGAAATTTTGAGGAACACATTAGAAAATTTTGAAGAAATAGTAAAAATGTATGACTATACCGGAAATTTAAAGCCTGGTATGGCACCATATTGGAAATTTTAAAACTAATATAGCACCATACTGGAAAGTTTAAAACCAGTCTAGTTCATACTGGGAATTTTGATACCAGATTTCAAATAAACAGGAAAATGTGAAATCAGTATACAATCGTACTGGAAATATTGAACAGTAAAAAATTATGAGAGGATTACTTAAGATTACGCTGTGGCAAAGTTCTCCTCCAGCAATTTGCTTGCATTTTGATATTCTGAATTTTTATTTTCAACATATGAAACTTCATACCATACTCTCTTGGCACATCTAAATTCAGTTTTCCCTCAACATTAAATTTTAATACGACAATGGAGAGGAAACAGAATTTGCGACGTAAAGCTTCTCCCCCTGTATGGTTAGTATATTTATGCGTGGTTAGTATATTTCTCATATACATTTTAATTTTATAACCGTCGTTCAGTCGACCTTATTTCTTGGGTTTACGACTACTAATGTTCAACTCCATAGCCTTCTAATTGTGAACCCAATATGGAAGGTAAGGGCACTCCTGAATCTAGAATCGGGAGAAATTTGTCTTCGCAGAGGACTTTTTGATGGAACTAACCCGCATTTGCGTTACATGGAGAGAAAAACCACGAAACTCGCCCACGGACAGCCAGACGGCAAGGGGACTCTAATCCATGATCCGTCTACCATAGAGGATATTTTACGTCAACACTGTTGTCGGTGCAAGCCGGGTGCCGAATTCACATCGATCAGCAATTGCTGGGATTCGAACCCGGTTCACCTCATTGAAAGGCAAACGCTCTATCCCCTGAGCCATTTCTCATATACATTTTTTTATAGAATCTTAAAAACGGGGCTGGGTGCTTAATTATGGTTAGGTGGAATATTGAGTATGCACGTTTTCCTTTATAGAGTCTTGCAAAACAAGGCTAGATGCTAAGGCATGGTTAAATGGTTATAAGGATTTATGGTTGGTTTGTTAATCAAGTAGGTGACTCTGCATAGAGCTTTAAAAGAGAGAGTGTAGATCTATGGTTGCGCGTATGTATGCAACCCGTCATATAGCCCTACAAAACAGGGTTATTTGTTTAAGGCATGGTTGGCATGTTAATCAGATACGAAGCCCTTTATAGAGTCCTTATAAATGAGGACATGCGTTTAGGTGGAATGTTGATAATGTGCGCGGCCATTTATGCAACACAAGGCTCTAAAAAGGAAACACATTTGATAATAGGGGTTAATGTCTATGGTTGCTAAGTTGAAAATGCATGTGTGTCTGTTTACCTTGAAAAACAGGGGCTAGGTGCATTGCTATGGTTGTAGGGTGTACTGATCATGTACTTAGCCAGAATTTTAATTCGTACAAAGCATATAAGTATATATATATATATATATATATATATATATATATATATATATATATATATATATATATATATATATATATATATATAACATTTTTCGAAGAAATTATTGTTTCTGATTGCCCGGTTGAATTTTCTTCCGAAAAACTAATGGTTTGCTGCATTTACAGCTATGCATAGAATCGCTATCTCTCTTTTTTACATAATTCCTAAAATTAGCTTTACAGGTTGCGAAATTACAGGATGCAGTTTCAGTTGAATGAATTCTTTACGATACAATGCCTGTCTAATAGTTAGACAGCAAATCATTTCTAATTGGAAATATTTTCCTTATTTAAAATTTTAATTTCAATGCGTGAAAGGCAAAGGAAAAAAACAGCAATTTAAATTTTCCTTCTGAATATTTACTAAAAGGTGAATAAAGGTCAGAAAAATCAGGTGAATATAAAGGTGAGTAAAAGGTAAAAAAAATCAGTTGTGTCGATCAATATCAGAACACTTAATATTTTGATATACTGTAAAAAAATATCGATATATCACGTCTTTATATCAATATTTTAATTATATATTTGCAATGGATATTTTTTATTTGAACTATGTTTTTTCTCTCGAAATGATTGCCCAAACCACTCTTATTATTAATTATAATTTTAAAAATAACTGAATAATTATAAAAAAATTTATAAACTAAGAAATAAAAAAAACTCTGTTTTAAGTATAATAATAAACTGAATTACCTATTTTTATGCATTAAATAAGTATTTTTTTAGTTAATTCTGATCTATATCCAGAATCTGATCCACCTAGGATCTATATTTTTTTTAAAAAAATAATTAAAAAAAAACATATTTTAAAAACGTGAGTTTTTGAGGCTTTATTCTAGGCAACTTATTATTAATATTTTTTATGTTTGTTAATGACTCAAAAACTTTGAATGAATATTCATTTCTTAAAAAACGAAACTGCAAAATTTGGTAACAGAATAAATAATTTTATAATAATGTGATTAATGTTCTTATATGAAGGCATATTTCATAAATATTTTTTTTAAAATAATCCTGAAAAGATGGCAGATAAATGTCTTTAAAATTTAAAAAAAATATTGTGAAGTTAAAGAAAATTTAACTATTTTGTCTCGATTACTTTATACTTTATGAAATTTTAGAAAGAAAGATTATTATTTTTTGTAGCTACTTATGAGATCGTTGATACCTTATAATCATATTATATTCATCATTTTTCTTAAAATTGAAAAAATACTATACAAGAGTAAATAATTATCCTTTTTTATAAGAAATAATCATAACTTTATGAACTAAGAATTTAAAAATTGCGTACATGTTGAAATAGCCAATAAACTCATTTATCTAGTGAAATAGTGCCAAGCTAAGTAATGCTTTTGCACCTAAGCTTTTGAATTGTGAAATATGCAGAAAAAGAAAAGGTTCTTTTCTTTCTTCTTCACGAAAAGATTTTAAATAAAAAATAATTTAAATTCGAAAAAATACTATATATGAGTATAAAATTATCTGTTTGAATAAAATAATCATTATTTAAAAAAAATAATTTCAATATTGTGCGTAGGTTAAAATAGTCAACACAGTTATTATATCGCCAACTTCACTCAGTGAAATAGCGCCTAACAAAGCAATGCATAGCACCTATATCTTCACAATTGAAAAATATGCTGTAAAGGAAAAAGTTTTTTTCCTTTTTCTTCAATACTCATTGTATCGCGATATTATCGTCGTCAATATATATCTATAATTGTCAATATTTATCAATATATAAAACTGTTGATGGTTATCAATATTTTTTAAATTTACGATGTTTCTAGGGAATATGTATAAAATATTATTATTGTAATTATTAAAAAATTGAAATTTCCAAGATACCGATTCAAAGCTCAGTCCTAGAAATCATATCAGTCGCATTCACGATAAAATTTTTGTTACAGAATTAGAAATTTAAACCGTAGGTGAGCTTTCTATTTCAAAAATAGCTCAAAGCTCGTTTTTTATTGAATAAACTGAGATTGAAATGTGAATTTGAAGAAAAAAAACGTTCTTAGCTTGATATAGGTATTTGAAACAAAATAGACCAGAGTTGAAAATTGGCAATTAATAAAACGGACACAGAATTTTATAATTTTTTTTAATGGCTATAATTACTTTTAAAATAAGTAACTAAGGAATAAAGTTTATTCAAAGTGTTTCAAAAAATTAATATCAAAAATGATAAAATTAAAGTTTGGTACCCTTTTTTTTAAAAAAAATGTTGTATTTTTTTTTTATTTCTTTCCATTTTTGCCAATATTTCCTTGTGTGACATTGTGACTATAAACAACAAATAAACTACTATTTCCTCTAACATCTTTCTTCTTTCCTATTCTGAGCAATGCGTTAAAAGCTAACTATTAATAGTTAAGCATTTCAAACGTAATTTACTATTCAATAATACTATACTGATAGATTATCAGTCATTAGTTAAGTAGTTACATGAATAAAACATTTTATTTGTAAAATCCTATCAACCGCGCCATACAACGTGCGTACACTTTGCATAAAATTTATCGATAAAGACAAGAAAATAAATACGTTCTCATTTTTATTGAATGAATGTTTACTGATAGCCTCATATGGTATCAAATTAATGAATAAATATGTGAAAAGAACATATTTATTCTATTAATAGACACGTCATTTGATTTTTAAAACGTTTTTTAAGCATTATGCAATGTTATGAGAGCAGAAGAATATTTTCTGTTTGTATACATTACTGATATCACTAATTGATCTTCAACGATATAAAGTAGTTTTAACGACTAATTTTTAATAGTTTATACTCAGAAATTAGTTGCTACATATCATGACAGACATTAAAGGATACATAGTTGTAGATCGACACCAGTAAAATAATGATAATGAATTCACGATTCATTAGCTAAAAGATAGTTTAATGCGATTACTAATGAAAGTATCCTTACAAGCCGGAGATTGATTTAACCATCACCTCCTACATCAAAAAGCCTCCACACGGTCTTTTATAAGTAGTCCGCGCTGACTAGTGGTTGACCAGTGAATAAGGCAAATCAATAATATTCATAAATAAAAAAATTTTAGTCGTATATTTGCTACCACTTTCTTATTTTAACTAGATTTTGTATTAGATGACTCGTTCGGTAAGTGGATATCCTTCATAGTGGTATGATCGGACTACCTATGAAAAACCGTGTGGAGGCTTTCAGTTATAGGAGGCCTTGGTTTAACCCCTTCGCGCAGACTGTCACAAATACCTGCCAGCACAAAACCGTATCAACCAGGGTAAAAAGATAAAACTGGTAATCAAAGTAATTCTTTAGCAGTTTATTTGTGGGCGGGGTTAAAATTGTTTGATTTATTTAATTCACCATTACTTAATTCAAAATAAAATTATTTATTTATACTTTGAACTAACATTGATTATATATATTATTAAACTCACAATAATTAGAGTAAAAAGCAAAGTAAGTCTGGCAAATTAGCAGCGACTACATTTAAGCTACCGTTTTTTATTTATTTACATCCTGATTCTAATTTTGTACGAATGCTTTTATGAATCACCCGTCTCCAAGGGGTTAAAAACAATCGAACCCTAGATTTTTGAAACTAATTTGGTACTGATTCAAGGGGGAAAGAAAGGAGTGCTTGGAAAGATCAACATCAGTAAAATAATGCTGATAATGAATTCACGATTCATCAGCTTGAAGATTATTTCATGCGATTACGAATGAAAATATCCTTATAAACTAGAGAGTGGTCTAAGATCGTTCAAGCCCTAGATTTTTGAAACTAATTTGGTACTGATTCAAGGAGAAAAGAAAGGAGTGCTTGGAAAGATCAACATCAGTAAAATAATGCTGATAATGAATTCACGATTCATCAGCTTGAAGATTATTTCATGCGATTACGAATGAAAATATCCTTATAAACTAGAGAGTGGTCTAAGATCGTTCAAGCCCTAGATTTTTGAAACTAATTTGGTACTGATTCAAGGGTGAAAGAAAGGAGTGCTTGGAAAGATCAACATCAGTAAAATAATGCTGATAATGCATTCACGATTCATCAGCTTGAAGATTATTTCATGCGATTACGAATGAAAATATCCTTATAAACTAGAGAGTGGTCTAAGATCGTTCAAGCCCTAGATTTTTGAAACTAATTTGGTACTGATTCAAGGGGAAAAGAAAGGAGTGCTTGGAAAGATCAACATCAGTAAAATAATGCTGATAATGAATTCACGATTCATCAGCTTGAAGATTATTTCATGCGATTACGAATGAAAATATCCTTATAAACTAGAGAGTGGTCTAAGATCGTTCAAGCCCTAGATTTTTGAAACTAATTTGGTACTGATTTAAGGGGGAAAGAAAGGAGTGCTTGGAAAGATCAACATCAGTAAAATAATGCTGATAATGAATTCACGATTCATCAGCTTGAAGATTATTTCATGCGATTACGAATGAAAATATCCTTATAAACTAGAGAGTGGTCTAAGATCGTTCAAGCCCTAGATTTTTGAAACTAATTTGGTACTGATTCAAGGGGAAAAGAAAGGAGTGCTTGGAAAGATCAACATCAGTAAAATAATGCTGATAATGAATTCACGATTCATCAGCTTGAAGATTATTTCATGCGATTACGAATGAAAATATCCTTATAAACTAGAGAGTGGTCTAAGATCGTTCAAGCCCTAGATTTTTGAAACTAATTTGGTACTGATTTAAGGGGGAAAGAAAGGAGTGCTTGGAAAGATCAACATCAGTAAAATAATGCTGATAATGAATTCACGATTCATCAGCTTGAAGATTATTTCATGCGATTACGAATGAAAATATCCTTATAAACTAGAGAGTGGTCTAAGATCGTTCAAGCCCTAGATTTTTGAAACTAATTTGGTACTGATTCAAGGGGGAAAGAAAGGAGTGCTTGGAAAGATCAACATCAGTAAAATAATGCTGATAATGAATTCACGATTCATCAGCTTGAAGATTATTTCATGCGATTATGAATGAAAATATCCTTATAAACTAGAGAGTGGTCTAAGATCGTTCAAGCCCTAGATTTTTGAAACTAATTTGGTACTGATTTAAGGGGGAAAGAAAGGAGTGCTTGGAAAGATCAACATCAGTAAAATAATGCTGATAATGAATTCACGATTCATCAGCTTGAAGATTATTTCATGCGATTACGAATGAAAATATCCTTATAAACTAGAGAGTGGTCTAAGATCGTTCAAGCCCTAGATTTTTGAAACTAATTTGGTACTGATTTAAGGGGGAAAGAAAGGAGTGCTTGGAAAGATCAACATCAGTAAAATAATGCTGATAATGAATTCACGATTCATCAGCTTGAAGATTATTTCATGCGATTACGAATGAAAATATCCTTATAAACTAGAGAGTGGTCTAAGATCGTTCAAGCCCTAGATTTTTGAAACTAATTTGGTACTGATTTAAGGGGGAAAGAAAGGAGTGCTTGGAAAGATCAACATCAGTAAAATAATGCTGATAATGAATTCACGATTCATCAGCTTGAAGATTATTTCATGCGATTACGAATGAAAATATCCTTATAAACTAGAGAGTGGTCTAAGATCGTTCAAGCCCTAGATTTTTGAAACTAATTTGGTACTGATTTAAGGGGGGAAAGGAGAAAGCGCCTGGCAAGTAAATACTGTTGCTTAATAGCATAACACCCTGAATATTTGAAAAATGTGTAAACAAAATCATAAAATCATCACTATCAATAATCAGTTTTGAAAATTCAAACGTAGCCTCTAATTTGGGACGTCACGGCTTAAAGTACTATAATAAAAACTAATTATTTTTCGAGGAAGCAGATAAATCCATAAATTCATTTTATTTGAAGTAAATTTAAAACTTTATTGGAACAAATAGTAATTTACGCATCATGAAGATCTTGACACTGCATTTGGCGTAATATACATACAGAGAAACCTCCAGAAAGGAAAACCTCTACATAGCGACCATCACTATTTAGGACCACTTATGGGAGGCACTGATTTTTTTTTCTATAGACTTTGTGTTGTAGAAAACCTAATCATCATGACAGATCATTAAAATCTCTCCCGGCGACCTGGCAAACATCTGCACGAAAAAAAGTCAAATAAGGAAACATGAAAAATATCAAATTAAAAAATTTAATAAACAAATAAGTAGATTAAAATATAATTACAATATTTGTGTGAGGCTCATATTTAGAGAGATCTTTTTACGATACAACCTCATGATGCAGTCAGAGTGCACTAAAGATAATGCTATCAAAGATTTACTTTTAGAGTTGAGAGTTAAATTAGAAAAAAAAATTTTATTTTAGAAACAACAAGCATCTCAACCAAACAGATGTCTTCTCATCTTTTAAAGGTCACTAATTTTATCATATAAAAGTAAACGCAAACTTGAACAAAAAACGCAATTGTTTATTTATTTAATCTAGTTTAATCATTCATAATTGTTAAATTTGTTTTAACACATGATAATATCAGATGGGACTACTTTTACGGACGCTAAATTTCATTCATACATCAGTCTTTTCGTGTCGCCAACAGAAGTGACATTTCCGCACCAAAAAAATGACACTGAATCGTTTGAAATCGTTTACTAAAAATCATGTATTTGAAGTCAATGAAGGAACCTTTAAGAACTACCAACCTCCATCAACGACCATTTTATTGTGAAACGGAGAGTGGTAGCTCCCATATATATATATATATATATATATATATATATATATATATATATATATATATATATATATATATATATATATATATATATATATATATATATATATATATATATATATATATATATATATATATGTATATATGTGTGTGTGTGTGTGTGTGTGCGTGCGTGCGTGTGTGTGTGCGTGCGTGTGTGTGTGTGTGTGTGTGTGTGTGTGTGTGTGTGTGTGTGTGTGTGTGTGTGTGTGTGTGTGTGTGTGTGTGTGTGTGTGTAATAACAGGGCTACATCCCTGTTATCATTGGTTATGTTTAGCTCAAATAACTCAGCCGTGAACCAATTATCCCTTCATTAGTTTTATTTACGGGTAGGCTGGTGGCTATAACATTTCACATCCACTCTCCACAAGGGAGGGGGTGATTCCGACAGATCTTACATGGAGCACATCATACAGCAAGAGTCATGCGAAAACAATCGCTCCTGAATTATATACTAATAGAAAAGGAGGAGAAAAGGCTCAATCGTCGCATACCTTGTAACCCTACTCATTAAGGAAAATCATTCACTGCTTTTTAATATGAAAGTGAAAGAGGGAAAGATTCTAAAAATAACTGCTTTGAAATATAAATCTAATTATAATTCAATGGTATGTTTTCAGCCTTGAGTCCATATATATATATATATATATATATTGCAAAAATATTATGTAAGCTTTAGTTTTTAATTGTGTACTATTCAATAATATATTTTGCAAAAAGCGTTAAAAGTTTACAACCCTGTATTCAAACAATAAATCTGGTTGTTTGTTGTTATCTTCTACTATCCACATGTTTCTTAAGATGTCAAATATCGCTTTTTTCTAAGACTTGTCCTCACTTTTCTCAGACGTATTTATACTACTTGTTGCAGAATGATTCAGTGGCGAATGATTGCACTGAATATAAAAACTTTACTTAATAACAACAAATGTATTAATAGTAAAACAATATGGTGGTACGAAATAGGACTTTCCAATAAGTCATCCAGTTCAATCCATTGCCTGCCACATCAGTGATTACAGAATTATTGTGAGTGATTACAACGCCCTCTTTTAGTCAGTCAGAAATTCGTAACACTACTAACTTCCTTTTCCTGCTGTCGTTGACCGTTGGTATTGTTATTCTCTTTACTTCCCATGTTTTAACCCTTTAATGGACACTTTATTTCAAGTAAAGGTAAATTACAGTATTTTTGGAATTGAAATTGTTTTAAGAACAGTAACTGATATATAAAAAAAAACTCATTTAGTATATAAAAATGACATTTTTTTGGTAGTAAATATATTTAACATGACCTAATAGGAACTTACTGACTTTTATTTTTCTTTATTTATAAAATAAATTCCTTAAATGCTACAAACTTCAAAAGGAATTATGTATTTTATAACTTTTATACGTTTTTTAAGAGTGACGAATGGTTACCAATTTTATTCCAACTCACTTCAAGAAAGCTGAAGTTATTGAAAAATGGAAACATAAATTAAAAGTGGTAAAACGTTGTGGTAAGTATACTTATCACGGCCTTAAAAAGGGTTAAGTTAGCTTTGATCTCTAATGAACTGCGAACTACTAATTTAACTAACATCCTATGTTTAATTTAACCTATTGAGTCAGCAACAATCAGATAATTACTGAGGTGGCCTCATTGGTTGAGTACTGGTAAGCTTTAATAATTAGTTTCCGCAGTTTTCCAAAATGTATCGTTGAATAGCTTTTTCTTTTTTAAAAAAGAACTGAATTGGGTTAGAATCAGCCTAACTTCTTATGCGTCTCACCTTCATCTCTGTATAAAATGTAAGAATGTGATGATGATGCAAGAGCAATGTTCTTCTTGTAAGAGAAACAAGTCTAGTGAGATAGAAGATACAAGTTTTCAGCTTCTTCGACAGCAGTGATTGAGTTCTGGATTTTACAGAAGTTCCTTCAATTCCTCAAAAATTTCAATCAACTTATCTTCTGACTTTGAAGGTGACACTCAAAGACGCCAACTTGAAGCGCTTTGCAAAAAAAAATATTTTCTAGTTGTAATGAAATTTAAATTATTTTTAGTTAAGCATATTACATTTTAAGTAATTTTTCCTCAATTATGCATCAAAAATTCAAAGTATTATAAGAAAAGCAACTTTATTTCAGTTATATCGTAGTGACACTTATAAAGAGTAGGCGTAATTATTCTTATTCTACAAGTTTTACTATTTAATTAGTTACCAATTTATTAAAACTTTTTTATAAACGTCGTAGAACAGCCGACCCAATTGTTTGGGCTTACAACTATTAATGTTCGACTCCGTAGTCTTGTAATTTTGAACCCATTCCAGAAGACAACGGAACTCCTGAATCAAGTATTGGAAGAAATTTGCTTTCGTGGAAGACTTCTTGATGGAACTAACCCGCATTTGCGTTACGTGTGGAGGAAAACCTCACATATTTAACCTGATGGCAAGGGGACTCTACCCATTGTTCCGTCTACCACTGAGGATATCTTACGCGAGCACTATGATCGGTGCAAGCCGGATGCGGAATTCGTATCGACCAGCTATCTCTGAGATTCAAACCCTGTTCACCTCATTGGAAGGCGAACGCTCTAACCACTGAACCATCACGACTCTATGAAAACTTGTCTAGGATATCTTTACTTTCTGGGGCTGGCCACAAACTCAGATAAACTCGTCATATAGTTCTTTGATCACTTGAACAAATAGGTGGTGCAGTAGACGGCTCAAAATCAGAAATAAGGTAATCATCTGAACACCTAAATTTCATTTATCTATGAACTTGAAATCTTAACCCTTTCGCGCCGACTGTCACAAATACGTGCCAGCATAAAACCGTATCAACCAGAGTAAAAAGATAAAACTGGTAATCAGAGTAATTCTTTAGCAGTTTATTTGTGAGTTAATTGTTTGATTTATTTAATTCACCATTACTTTGTTCAAAATAAATCTAGTTAGTTATACTTTGAATTAACATTGATTATATATATATGATTAAACTAACAATAATTAAAGTTAAAGCAAAGTAAGTCTGTCAAATTAGCAACGACTACATTTAAGTTACCGTTTTTTATTTAATTACATCCTGATTGATTTTGTACGAATGCTTTTCTGAATCACCCGTCCCCAAGGGGTTAATGTTCAACTCCGTAGTCTTGTAGATTTTAACCCAATCCAGAAGACAAGGGAACTCCTGAATCAAATATTGGGAGAAATTTGCTTCCGTGGAAAACTTCTTGGCGGAACTAACCCGCATTTGCGTCACATGGTGCGGAAAACCACGAAAACCTCTCATAGTAAGTCTGATGGCAAGGGGACTCTAGCCTACGATCCCTCTACTACTGAGGATATTTTAAGTCAGCAGTGTGGTCGGTGCAAGCCGGATGCGGAGTTCGCATCGACCAGTTATCTCTGGAATTCGAACCCTGTGCACCTCACTGGAAGGCGAACGCTCTATTCCTTGATCCATCACGGTTCAGTGAAAACTTTTGCAGAAGGAAGAGTAGTTTGCATCCCAGGGGATTTGGCGGTTTTTACTTTGTCTAGGATATCTTTACTTTCTGGGACTGGTCACGAACTCAGATAAACCATCACCATAACTCTCAGATAAACCATAAGTAGTCCACGCAGACTGTTTAAAAGTGAACCAGTTGTGCGCATGAACCCAAAACCTTTTAAAAAAGTAATTGAGAGAAATTGATCATAGATATTTGAGAACTGAATCTGTAGTGGTTGACAAGTGAATAAGGCAAACCAATAATATTCATGAATAAAACAAATTCTTAGTCATATATTTGCTACCACTTTCTTATTTTAACTTACTTAACGTTCGGAAAGTGAATATCCTTCACAGTGGTCTGATCGGACTATCTATATAAAACCGTGTGGAGGCTTTCAGTTATAGGAGGCGTTGGATAAACTCGTCATATAGTTCTTTGATCACTTGATCAAATAGTTGCAGTAGAAGGATCAAAATCAGAAATAAGGTAATCATCTGCGCACTTAAATTTCATTTGTCCATGAACTTGAAATCTTAAACATTGAACTTTAAAGCGATATTACGATGAAATATTACTTTACATATATAAAGTAATATTTCGTCGATATGTTTAAAATTATTGTTTTTAGAGGTGGGTAAATTAGTTTTCTTCAAATTGCATAAAACCAATAGAATTTGTTTAATTTTACTACCACCTGAAAAATATTTGTCACAAAGCGGAGAAAATTGACATCTATAAAATCGCCATTCCTGTCACGCTGATATAAATTTCTTTTATATTAAAGCAACCTGTTAAGAAGCATAACAATGTTAATTTAAAGTCAGTATTTGTATTTATTCCTTAAATAAAAACAAATTATGACCGTGATTTGAAGACAAATTATATTAACTTTAGATAAACTATTAACCAAACTTTATTACTGATACTAATTCTCTTTAATGACTTGAATTGGCCATATTTGCGCAGAAAGAGATTTATCTACTCTAATCATCAGATGGAAGTTAGAGTTCAAGATAAAAGGAAACAAAACAGAATATGGAACATCTCTTCGATGCACGTGTAGGAATAGCACGTGCATTGACTGCAAGGACGCTAACCATGTATACAAGATAACTACTTTCACTACAACTTCAAATTAATAAGAATCCTTGTAGATCTTTTCATCATAAGCTTGTTTTCCGCTTCTCTATTTTAAGAATGTCAACTTGAAACACACAAATAAAAAAAGCGTTATCGTAATAAATCTCTTATGGTTATTAATAAAGAAAAAATTCTGAGCAATGTCTGATAAACTTATTCTCCTGAATAATTGCATTATTCAGCAGATGAGTACTTACTTTGTTACCGTAATTTATACGAAATGATGAAGAGTACGCCCATGTTATTCCCTAGCTTTTCGATTTTGTTTCAACACTAGAACTATAAACGTTTGATAGACTCCAACTGTTCGAAGCAGTTAAGAATTATTTTTTCCTTATAAGAATTATTTTTAATATTATAAGAATTATTAAGAATTATTTAAGTAAGATTTTCGAAAAAATTAATAAGTCATCTATATAACCTTATGTAAACGATTGGAATCTTGTACTTCAAGAAGAAGATAACATATACCCACATATAGATATGACCTATAACGCCAGCACCACCTGACCGCTTATGAGCAAAATAGCGTGTTAAAATTGAGCTAGGTTTTACCACATAAGTTGGAATGTTAATTAGCGTGAAGTTATTTAAATACAGCACAGTATTGACGTCAAATTTGTTGAAATATAATTCTTTATCGTCTACGTTTTTTACTTAACTTAGATTTATTACTTGTTTATCTATTTTATTGTAACCGTGATATATTTTTTTTCCGTGTACCTGGCAACTTTGATGTATAATTAGTTTGTTTTTATTCTGAATGGCTTCGTGCTTGTCTATGTGTTAAGTAAGAAATATATAGTGAAATAATTGAAATCTTTGTGAAAGAATATATAATGTATCACTTAAGAAAATTGATACTAGACGGGCTTCGCTTACTCGAGATAGAATAGAAAGAGCAGTGGCTAACGTAAACAAATGCCACGATTAAACAACCAATCAGGATTGAGATACCCACTCTAAGTAACTTGCTGGTATCCCATTGATTTGTTCAAACGTTGCCCCCAGTCTGTGAAAGAATAATTCTTTTCTGCAATTTTCAACTTCTTCAATCTGCAAATTTAATTCTAAGATGGCGTTTTATACACACGTAAATATGTCATATTTTCGCTAGAAAAGACGATGAGTCTATTATATTTTTATTAGTTCAGAGTGCACCAAAGCCTATGTGAAGAAATATTTTTATCGCCAAACTTCGAAAACTAGCCAAGGGAATCCCAGCACATGTTGATTTTCATATATTCACCGGATATTACCCAACCTTTCCCTGTGTATCTGGTTAAATTACTTTTCTTTAGTAATTGACGAAATACTTGTAATTATAATTCATTAAAATCTGAAAACATTACCTTTGCTACCACTTGGAAAAATATTTTCTGATACTATGGAGAATCGGTAGTGGTTAGAGTCTCAGTTGTTTACATCGTTTTCCCCATCAATTTTTTAATTTTTCATTATTGGTTTATTTTTTTAAATTTTTTTTTAATTCTTTGCTTTTTTTTAATTATTGGTTTATTTCTTTTGGGTCAATTTATGAAGAAAAAAAATGCATTGATATTACAAAAACAAGATTTAACATAACAATTGAATAATTAATGGTCAAATTCGGAAGAAAAATTCTAACCAAAATTAAATGTTTACTATTTTAAAAAATTGCTATAGATTTTTACAGAGATTCCACTTTTTACCAAAAATTTACTGTCAAAAGTAAAATTTATAATTTTCCGAATCCTGAAAACTGCAAGGAGAGTTGCCACTGAAGACTAGAAATGCTGTAAGTGGTGAATTATAAAATTCAAAAGCTTATAAAAAGAAATTAAAATCATCCTCTTTTCCTAGCATATTTTACTTATACAGAAAATCAAAGTAGTGATGCTGGATATTGGGGTTATCTCGGCGTTTGGCGCGAAGAGCCACTAACCGATTCATCGAATCTGTTTTGTCGTATTCTAGGAGGTCCTAAATATCAATGAAGTTGTAGTATGTTGTAACAACAAATCAAGCCCCTAAAGAAGTAAATCTTTAGTTTTGAAGTGAAAATCATCTTTGGAATGGGGAGATCCCCTTGAGTAGAGTTGTATGATAAAGTTAATAGTATTTTGATAGTATGCAGTCTGAGCATAAAAAGGCGGTAATTGGGCTGAAATTCGAATTATCACGGATTATATCAATATCGAACAACTTATTGAAATCTGATCAAAGTAGTGATGCTGGATGTGTAGGGTACCTCGGTATTTGGCGCGTAGCGCCACCAACCGATTCATCTTATACTGGTTTTTTCTGTGCTCAAAAGTCATAAAGAAATAAGCTTGTCAGTCATAAGAAAAAGCTTGTCAGTCAGCTCAAAAGTCATAAGAAAAGTCATAAAGAAATAAGGTTAAAAAAATTTAAAAAATTTTAAAAAAAAGACAGTGATATTATCATTTTTAATATTTTGATATGATACAATCTGATATGAAGAATGCGGTTACTGGGCTATATTTAATGTTGTCGTCTATTAAGCTGATGTCTAGCAAATGATTGAAGTTCGAGGCCGTACAGCTTCTAGCATCGATATAGAATTTACAGTTGAGTTTGGCAATGAAGGAGTTAATTTCTTCTATGTCTAGATCCTGCCTTAGCAGTCTGTTGCTGATAGCTATTGGGGCACCAGTCATGTATCTTAAAAATTTTCCTTCTGTGTATGACAATTTTTTCTTTAAATTATCACTGATAGTGGTTAGGGCGGGGCTAGCGTAGGTAAGAATTGGTCGGATGGCTTGTAGGTATATTGTTCTTTTATTTGTTAGGTTTAGCTTTGAATTTTTATTTAAAAGTGCTTTTAGTGCATAGAACGCTCCTCTGGCTTTTCTAATGGACTCATTGATGTGAGTACTCCAGTTAAGATTGTTCGAAATTGTAATGCCAAGATACTTAGCTTGTTTAACTGGGGTGATTTTAGTGTTATATAATTCGATCGTTGGTATCTTATTTTTGTACTTCTTGCCATTAATAATGATTAAATTGCTTTTATCTGGATGAAGTTTGATTCTCCATTTTGCGCACCAAATTTCCACTTCATGGAGTTTATGTTGTAATCAAAGTAGTGATTGTTTTTCTTTAAGTATAAATAATTTAAAAATTATGTCTCCGTGGTAGTTATGATTGAATAATTAAAGAGATATTAAATAAATAAAAATGAATTGAGTTTCTATCGCTTTTTGCATTTTCAGTCTCCTGTGGCATATTTGCCAAAGCTGCCCCAGGTTCCCAGTTTAAAGAAAAGGATGTCTTGCTTACATCTATACATAATAATAAACGCGGCTGTGTGTGCGTCTGTAATCACAATATATCGCCCCAGAAGCCTCGCCCAGGCACGAAACTCGGCACATAATTGTGTTTCGACATAATGAAGAAGTATTTTTTTTCTTTTTCAAAAATTTGAATTAGTTTTTTAGTTATCAGTCATTTTGTAAGAACATCTATGCTTTTTCGTCTTCAAAGAGCCGTATTCAAAAAACTATTAAAAAATGCATATACTTTTATCCACTCTTATAAATGTATGCTAATGCGAATATTAATTTTCGACACAACTTAAACCAATAATATACGAAGGAATTAATAATTTAATTGTAAGGTTCGCCTTAGTTTACATTTATCAAAGAGGAGAAAAGTTTAACTTTTGTATTAAAAATGTGGCAACATATTCGATACGTAAATAGAACGCTTCGCTTTGATATATTTGTCGCTGTTCATAATTGTTCTAATAAGCTTTTATTCTTCTTTCCACGCTCTATTTTTTTTTCTTAAGCGAAGACGATAATTTTTGTAGCGATATAGAAATAGAAAATGATACCATAAAAAATTATATAGAAATAGAAATTGATACCATAAAAAATTATATAGAAATAGAAATTGATACCATAAAAAATTATATAGAAATAGAAATTGATACCATAAAAAATTATATAGAAATAGAAATTGATACCATAAAAAATTAATAACGTGGCGGACAGCTGGCCGCCTTAGGCGCCTAGTATAATATTAAATAGGGCTGAACAGGGGCATGCTTAGGGCTTTATCGGCCCTGTGCGAAACATTTAGGCATTTTATAATAGTCGATAAAAATCGCGTTTTGTTTAAAAAATGTATGCTAAACCTGGGAATTTTTGTATTTCAGTTAGATATTTAAAAAAATATATTCTCTTGCAAACGATCAGAACTCTGGGGAAATTTGTAAATAATATTTAATATTATTTTACAAGAATACTGCAACTAAAATTCATAATACCACTGATTATAAAAGATAAATCTTATTATTTAATTATTATAAATTAATATGACAGAATAAAGTCATTTATTTAATTAATATAAATCAGAAAATCTTTTTTATAAATAAATTATTCTTGACAGAAAAAGCCTTTATTGTTTCTTACATATTTAATAAATCTTAAAATTACTTGTATTTAACTAAATGTGCGTAAAATTAAAAGGATATAATTGAAATATGTTTATTGATAGTAAAATTGCAAATTACTTTTCGTACAACAGTGAGCGCATTAAAGTAGGAAAATGTTATAAAATGAATAATAAAAAATAATAATTTAAAAATCTTATTTATTAAAATTAATTAAAATTTTTATGTATTTAAGCAAGCTTTTGAACAACAAAAAAGACGTTTCTTAATTAACTAATTCCTCTATCTATGAATAAAACACTTTTGATATAGGAGATTTTATATATATATATATATATATATATATATATATATATATATATATATATATATATATATATATATGTATACAGAGATGCCAACTGCTCCGGACACACCAAAATAATTAAAAAAAACGGTAAATAACTACAAAGTAAATTTTGTAAATATTTGACTATTATTGCTTGCTTTTTAAAAGGTACAGCATGACTCAACTATTAAAAAGTGGTGAATTATATAAATCTTTGAATTATGTAGAAATAGTGGTGGATAAAATTCTACTAAATTGAATTTTTTAAACCAAGAATCACAATTGATAAACTACCACTTTAAAATATATATTTACTTTCCGGAGCAATTTGGCATCTCTGTATATATATATATATATATATATATATATATATATATATATATATATATATATATTTGCCAACTCTAATTATTTAGCTCTAATTATAGCTATATTTAAGTTTAAATCTATTAATTTTTAGTCATTTATACTAATTTTCTCCACCGCTACATATAAATAATTTAAAAGCTTATATGCTTCCATTTTTGTTCCAGCTAATTCACATCATCGATTTATTACTACAGATGAATCGGTTTCTACCATCCAGCTATTGCATGGTGAGGCTTTTTAAAATGTTATCAAAATTACCAAAGAATTCTGAAGACTTTGATTTTTAAATACCTACCACTCTATAAAATAATTAACAAATACACACAGACACAAATATATACATATATAAGCTAAAAATACAGAGAAGACAGGGAAAAGATATAAATTTTTTGAAGAGAAGAAGAAAAAATTTTAATAAATAAAAACATTTCGAAAAAAAATTTTAAGTTTGAAAAACATGATGAGGAAAATATATAATCCCATCAACAGCTCACACGATTATATCCGCAAAAAGGAGTGCTTTCTAATTTTGTAATAATATAGCCAAGGCAAAATATATCAATATAATTATGTGAGGAGCACCAAAAAAATTCAAATAAATCATATTAAACAAAGTCTGCAAAATAAAATATAACAAGCAAAAAAAAAAAAAAAAAGAAGAAGAAGAAGAAAACACAAAATGGAATCTATAAAGCGAGTAGTGAATTCAAATTTACTACTTACACTTACGGCATCCTTCAAAAATCATTTAATATATTTTTGGAACAAGCTAAAACATAAGATGACGAGATTATATAAAACACGAGGTGAGATAACTCCTTCCTAATCGAGAAAATAAATATTGACGAATTGTAAATACTGAAACACTCCAAAAAAAAGCTGAGTCTATTTTTAACGTTTGACTAAACCATGAATCAAGAAAATTGGCCACCTTCTTCACCAGACAATCCTTAGGACTATAGTGTTTGGGGTCAACTATTGTAAAAAATTTTATGACTAAAAATAATAAAATGATTACACTTTTTTTAATTTCTCATTCTTTTAATCAATTTAATCTATTTCGTTTTTGATCATTTTCGATTATCATACCTTCTCAATAGAATGTAATTTTATTTCATTTATGTTGTTAGTAATAATTAAAATTGTTCATAGAAAATGTGATATCATACAAACCATAAAACTGATTAGAAATAGTTCTTCAGTGATTAATTCACTGCCATTCTTTACAAAATTGGTACTTACGGCATCTTTCAAAAATCATTTAATATATTTTCGGAACAAGCTAAAACATAAGATGACGAGATTATATAAGACACGAAGTGAGATAACTCCTTCCTAATCGAGAAAATAAATATTGACGAATTCTAAATACTGAAACACTCCAAAAAAAGCCGAGTCTATTTTTAACGTTTGACTAAACCATGAATCAAGAGAATTGGCCACCTTCTTCTTCTTCACCGGACAATCCTTAGGACTATAGTGTTTGGGGGATTTTCAGTCTAAAGTTAATGTTTTATAGCACAGAAATTTGAACTCTCTCAGAGGTCCTTAATAGCTTAAATAGCATAATAATCCCTTTTAAATTTATTTGAGCCTTATGGGACAATGGCGTAAGAGATTATCTTATGTAATTGATAAAGATGGTGGGTCGTTTCGTATAAAATCTTTCAAGATAAACTTCCATTTATTGCGTCCATCATATTTGTGTATTTATCATTTTGCCCCGTCGTCAGTCATTGGTCAATGACAGTACAGACGAATAAAACTAAAAAATTAACATTGTTTTAAGAAATTACTAAAAATGTATTGAAAATTAATTTAATTTTTATTTATTACCAATCAAATTAATAATTTCAATCAGTTACTTGCGCGCTGCATACCATATATGCATACCATATATAAGAAGCTTGCGTGTCCTGTGGAAAATTACTTAAAAATACGCGTGATGCCTAATCTGTTAAAATTGAAGAGGGGAAGGAGATGAATTGCTATAACTGGTAATCATTAACGGGTAATAAAAATTCTTCACGAATAGAACTTTTTAGTTACTCATTGTTTGGTATACTAAGAAGAAGAATTTTTTACAGGAAATTTATTCCAATTGTAAAGAAAAATACTTCACTTAAATTCGATTCCTACCATTGTAAATAAGACAATGACACCGTTAATTTCATTTTCTAGAAAATGTATGTGGCAATAGTTTTACTAAAAGTGTGTAATGTATGATTCTGAATGTGTCATTAAGGCATATGATTAGAAAACGGTCAAGGGCGGTCAACTATTGTAAAAAATAGTATGACTAAAAATAATAAAATGATTACTTTTTTTTAAAAATTTCTAATTCTTTTAATCAATTTAATCGATTTCGTTTTTGATGGTTTTCGATTATCATACCTGCTCAATCCAATGTAATTTTATTTCATTTATGTAGTTGTTAATAATTAAAATTATTCACAGAAAATGTAATATCAGGCAAACCATAAAACTGATTAGAAATAGTTCTTCAGTGATTAATTGACTGCCATTCTTTACATGATTGGTACTTTGTTTTCAAAATTAAGAAGCAAGGATAATGTGAAAGGACCTGGTACATGTAGTGATAAGCCATGTTTTCAATCTTTTCGGAAAGTAAAATTAACCAAAAGGGGTCCGAGTTTTGGAGCTCTCCTGCGTTCTCCGCCTTTAAAATTACACTCTTTAAAATGATGCAAAAATTTGTATACCTAATAGTTCAAAAAATTTTTATTAAATATTATAAAAAATTTTGAACTATAAGGTACATAAATTATAAATAAAATAATATTATTAAATAAATAATAAAAAGCGAAAAATAGTTATTAAAATTACTTTTTGCATAGTGTTATCTCAGGATTAACGTATTTTATAAATGTTTGCAATATTTTTTCCATTCAGTTAAAAAACTTCTTAAGATATGGCAAAATAGGCAAAAAGTAGAATTAACATTAAGTGGTCCAAATTTTAAGCCACTCTCTTAAAGAAACTATTGTGATTGCGACTACCTCTATATTTTTTTGAGAGGAAGGGCAAGGAAATTCGTCAAAAAGAGGGTATGTTTATTCAAAGAAAGAACGTTTTTGCTGATATCATAACTTAAAATATCGTCTTCATTAAATAATTAACTCTTTTTCTGTAATAATTAATATATTTGAACCCTAGAACATAAAAATCTGGTTTTTAGTTACTCAGAGTATATAGTTTATTTATTTATTTTTTGCACACCATATGTATATAGGATTAGGATACTTCTTCAGGGATGTGAATAATGATGAATATAAATTAAAAATATTTTTTTTAAGAACGTGGTATTTTCTAGACTGACATTCTCAATTACCATTAAAAAGAAACAAATCTTTTTCGAATACTATGCGCAATTTCATTTATTGAAAATTCTGCTCTTAACTACAATGTAACTAACCCCTTAACATGCTCGAGTTAATTCGAGCGCTCTAAACAGATCAAACTGCGCACACTCGAGATAATTCGAACGGTGTTGTATGCTGCTATAATTTTTCACACTCGAATATAATCGAGAATCGAAAATAACAATGTGAAAGTTAAGAAAAAAAATCGTTTTATTGATATTTATCATTTACGTAGGATTGTAAGCTATAACACTTTTTAATTCAAGAATAAAATTTACAGAGATGCCGACTTGCTCCGGACAGCAAATATATATTTGAAAGTGGTAGTTTATCAATGTGTTTCTTGGTTTAATAAATTCAATTTAGTAGATTTTTATCCACCACTATTTCGAAATAATTCTTATGCTTATATAATTCACCACCTTATAATACTTGGTCATGCTATACTTTTCAAATAGCAAGAAAAATTAATCAAATATTTGCGAAATTTACTTTGTAGTTTTTTACCTTTTTTCAAATTATTTCTGTGTGTCCGGAGCAGCTGGCATCTCTTAATATACAGAGATGCCAACTTGCTGCGGACGGCAAATATATATTTTAAAGTGGTAGTTTATTAATTGTGATACTTGGTTTAATAAATTCAATTTAGAAGATTTTTATCCACCACTATTGCTAAATAATTCGTAGGGTTATATCATTCACCAACTTATTATGACATGCTGTACCTTTTAAAAAGCAAGCAGAAATAGTCAAATATTTGCAAAATTTATTTCGCAGTTATTTACCGTTTTTTTAATTATTTTGGAGTGTCCGGAGCAGTTGGCATCTCTGAATATAGCCTTTTTCGGTGGAAGAAAAGCGCAGTGTATCAAAATTGTCCACCAAAGGAAAAGACAATGTTCTAAAGTGTGTTTTTCTACGTAAGAAAAAATTGATATTTTTTGGTCGTTTTTTTTTTTCTTCAAAAAATTTGTGCCTTGAGTATTCAGAGAAAGATCCGTTAAAATTGCATCCGTTAAAAACAATTGGTAGTTATGGATTTTTATTGATCCCGGAAAAAAAACTAAAAAATGAAATTTATTTGTTACCAGTTTTTACTCTTTTCCGTCTCGATATATATGGGCTTTCAGCCCTGACATACGTAACAAACCGGGGGGAGGCGAGAGAGCGCACAGTGAGTCTTCCCCCTTTTGTAAATAGTGTAAATATTCTTTCTATATCTTTATCATGAATTTGTTCACTTTGTTATGTATCACCTTGCGATTTATTTTTATGTATGACCCAGACTTGATTTTATCAATTATTGTTCATTCTGAGATTTAACTTAATGTTAACGCAGCACCTCCCTTCCCTTCCACCACATATTATTCAATTTAGATGAAAGAGCAGATATCCATTCATGGATAGGTACTCTGAAAAACTTGATTAAAAACTACGTAACAAGCTCTGATTCGGGTAAGTTTGCAGGGATGCCAACGTGCTCCGCTTTGTGAAATAGTATTTTCTAGTGGTAATTTAAGTTACTTTCAGCTCAGTGTTTTTCATTTTAAGTAATTTTGTCACCACTACATATCAAAAATTATACGTATCGTATCATATAAAATGCAACATTAAAACATTCATCTATTGGTTACTCTATTAAAAATTTGGCGTAACTATCCTTCTTTAACGAATTTTACTATATAATTTGATACCATTTTATTAAAAACATTCCAGAAAGCTGAGCAGTTGGCAACCCTGAGTTTGAGAAATGACAAACCACTTATCACGCTTCAGCACCGGTTTTCTTTTATTTTTTCACAACAATGGAGAAGCAACATTATGTGGAAAATATTTACGTTTTGGCTTCAAGCTAGGTTGCCAGTTAACTAAACTTACAGTACAAAATTTTATCCTTATGTCTGTTTTATCACAACAGATCAACTTCACATACAATTTTATGCCCATCATGAAAATTCCTTCAAAAAAAAAAATTTCCCTCATAGGTTGCGGACGCAAACAAAATTTTACATTTAGGTCTATTTTTACTGTGTTATGTTAGTTTTTCAGGAATTTAACTTTTTATCATCAAACTAATTAATTTTTCTTTTCCCACATAGGTTGGGGCGAATTTAATTTATTCTGTTTTTATAGACTTTCAACATTTTTTAAACCTATGCCATGTTTTAGCTAACTATCTTCTGAAAATCAACACGATTTTTTCTCCTATATACGTTGGGGTTACTATCAAATATCAGTCTAATGACTTTGGATCTTCAAATCCTTTATCATCACCACATCGTTCCTATCATTGGAATTGGAGGTTTTAATCAACAAAAATTACTTTTCCCACAATGGGTGGGGACACTTCAAATTTTCACCTCAATTTCCGATTTGAAATTGTTTTGAGACTACAAAACAATTCCAAAATCAACTATGATCTGTTTATAACAATTTCTTCTCCCACATAGGTTAGGACATTTACAAGCTTTCTTCTTTTTGTTCGGATTCTTCTAATTGATATCCGCTGTTTGGAATTTAATTCAAACAATCTTTTCTTTTCAACTGATGGTGGCATCAACAATCATCATTAGCAACATTGGAACATTGGATTTCTCTCACTCTTTTGATAATTTATCATTTTCACGGGGGCCTATTGGCTGCTCGGAAGAGACTCACTGTTGCCAATTTTTCTATTGTTAAAATTTTCCCTTACTGCATTTTCTTTGTAACCTTTAAAGACTGTCGTATCCCACACGATGAATTCGAACAGTAGAATTATCATGACCGGGAGAAATACTCCGCAACGCATACACGATCACACCATGCCATCTCGAGGTAGATCTCGTAGTCGTCACAATCCGAAGGAAATTTGTCCCTTTTCATCATCTAAAAGAACCACTGATTCACCTATTAGACGCTCTGCCCGGATAAATCCTCCAGTCTCTAGACAGCCTCCACAAACATCACCGCATAATTTATCGAACATATCGCATAGTCGTAGTTCCCTATCAAACACTGATTCTATCATCTCAACTTCCTTTTATGGTAAAAACAGCATTAAAAATAGCTCAGTTGAACACAGCCCTCCTGCTTCATCATCAGATGTCCAAGTGGACATCAGCGCCTTCCCCGATTGGCCTGTACTTGATTCCTTTTTTGAAATTGACAAGTATTTACTGATACTAGTGAAACATCTTGATAGATATCTGAACGGTCGGGGTCAACACAATACAAAAGAATTTAACGAATGCAAAGAGGCTATTGCAGAAATTAAAAGACTCTCCAATCAATCAGACCGACTTGAAACTCAACAATCCAACCAACTAAAGTTAATTGAAGACCAGATTAAAGATCTCACAATACAGATTAAGGATCTGAAAAACACCGATAAACAACCATCGTAGAGCGAAGTAGTCAGTAACCCTCGTCCACCTGCTCCAATAATCATAAGAACAGGCGAGGATAAGAATCCAGACAATATCCTACAAATAATAAATACCTCAATAGTTAAACCAGTGGTCAAAAAAGTAATCAAAAATAAAAACCTCATTGAAATCAAATTCCATAACCAAAAGGATAAGGATAAATTGACATCATCCATTCAAAACAAAATTGATTTTCGAGATAAAGTTCAAAGACTTACATCACTCATAATTCTAAATGCTCCAGCTCAATTTGAAGGGGATGGTATAGCTACCATACTACAGCAGAACAGCTACTCATCGAACGACGACAACGTTATAAAGTATCTTAAATCCATTCCACACAAAAAATGCACGGACAAAAAACACATCGTAGTAAATGTATCGCATGGACTAGCTACCCATCTTCTGAAAATGAAAAATATCTTCATTGGTCTTAACAAGTGTATCATCAAGAAACGCATAGTTCTCAGACGGTGCCAGTGGTGTCAAGGCCTGGATCACCATACGAACCAGTGCACGGCTGATTCTGCAACCTGTGCAAAATGTGGCGGAAATCATCACACCCATGAATGCAATTGCGATGAGTGCTATTGCATTAACTGTTGGCACTCGAACACGTACAAAGATACCAACTACAACCCTGATTATTCAGCCTTCGTCTCAGACTGTCCGACATACCAACAAATACTTCATTCGCTAAGAATGAAATTCATCGACAGCTAGATACATTTATATTATAAATGTTTTCCTACAAAATTTTGATCTTCATGAAACCTTAAAAAACTTTAGAAAAAAAAACCTTTTTCCATAACTTTTTAGACTTTTGAAAAACTTTTAAATTTTTTTCCCCTTTTTTTATTATTCTTCAAAATTTGACACAACGAAAATTTTAAAAAAGAAAAAATACGTTTCTTTTTGTCAACAACTACATATGCTGTTTTTCACATCCATTTGCTGTTCACCTATATGTACTGGTGTACTCACTATTGTTCTTGCTTAATTTGTTGTTTCATTTTTTTATTTATTTATTTTTTATTAACTAATGTGATACACATTGTCATAACACAATTGTGCTTTGTATTTGTGGTGTAGTTACGAATTTTGTAATTGTTTGCTTATGTGCTGTGTATTGTGCGAGCTAGACTGTCGGCCAGACGTGGACTATACGGTTAAGGGTTTTGCAAACCTAGGTACGTGTCCACGTCTGGAAGAAAAGAGGAAAAAAAAGAAAAGTTAACTAAACTACGTTACAAACTCAAAATTTAACTAGTTGTGTCTATTATTAAAATGACTCGGAAAATCTTATTTAGATACAAAACAAAAGCACCTCTCCTTACTGCTATTACCAGCCGAAAGGGAAGAGTCCCACTTTTAACCCTTTCGATACGGCAGTCCGCTTCGTAGAAGTGACGCCACTGAACCGTACAACGCTCCGTGAAGTATCCACATTGCATGTAAAAATCTCGTATATTGTTCTTTTAAACCTGATAAATACTTCATCCCTAAATATACTGCAATGCCAAATTGCATCGTTTTGTAAAAAAAAAAATATTTTCTTGCGGCAGACGAAGTTCTGAAGTTAAGAGAAATAGTTAAGAAAAATCATCAGTTAAGAAAAATTGGATTTCAAATCTTTTTCCACCATAAGACATCAAACATACAAAACCTGATAGAAAATGCACTTTTATTATACTCATCTGGGAGGGAAAATCTTAGAAAGTTAGAGAATATTATCTCTTATTTGAGAAGTTTTACTTATAAAAACTTTTGGGAAAGCGGATCAGTTGGCATGACCAACGCCTCCTATAACTGAAAGCCTCCACACGGTTTTTTACAGTAGTCCGATCAGCTAGTGGCAGTTTGAAAGAGATGGAGATAGTTATCAAAGCAGAGATGTCACAGGCGACTATAAAGGTAAAAAGTGGTAGAAACTTAATTCATTTTTGTATATTTGCATTCGCTTTAAATAAAAAACTAAAATATGCACACAAAAATTTCTTTATCACCACTTTTTGCATTTTTAGTCGCCTGTGGCAGCCCTGTTAACGGTTTCAAGAGGACGACAGCTAAGTATCCTCAAAGACGGAAATAAGACGCTTGTAACAGAAGGGTTAAATTAATCGAAAGCGTGCTACACTTTTTATGGAGCAATTTGTATGACATTTCATAGCTACCGATTAATGTTTAATTTTTAAAAAATATGTCTAACTTTAATTGTTGTTTTACTTTGAATCAGTCATTATTGCTATTAACTCATTTTACTGATAATATGCATTTAACTATCATAATTACATAAGAGAGCTGAATTATTCCCTTCTCTCAAGCATGCACATTGCATGTTAAAATTTCGTACATTGTCCTTGAATTATATTATTTCATTCTTTTAAATCATGAAAAAAATTTTTATCATGTATTATAATGCATTTTAAAGCAAAAATCAGCTACACTAGTAAATATGCATTTCTTTTTTTTTTGGGGGGGGATCGCAAACAAGATTTCGTCTGACATTTCTATGACTCTCGTTAATTAATCATTCGTTTAACGTTGTCTTGTGATCGGGAAAATTTCAAAGCTAGTGACTAATTTAAGGGGTGGGCAAAAATTAAAAATTTTGCCTTGAGTTATGGTTTTCCGCTATCGCTATTCAACCTTCAGAACGCATGCGCAAAAATACCCCCCCCCCCCAAAAAAAAGGAATGCCTCCAAACACATCGTTTGCATAACTTAACACTATTTTTCTATCGCCTTTTTTAATGTATGTGTTGCCTTTACTGCATTTTGTACTGTTTTAATGTGTGTGTTGCTTTTACTGCGTTGTTTGCTGTTTCAAAGCGTGAGTTGTTTTTACTGCATTGTGCGCTGCTTGTTTGTTTTTCCTAAAGACTTTTCTTTATTTTAACCATATTTTTTAAAATATGAGTAACTTGTTGAAATTAGAGCTGTTCGGTGGTATGAACCAGTTGGAATTATAGGAAACACTTTTGTAGCAATTGTCACCGTTTCGGAGATCAACATACTTGAAATCGACAACTTATGCCAGCCTAGATGATTGGATAAAGTTTCATTGGATAAAGACGCTTAGAAAAAATATTACGTTTGTCATCGTTATAATAACCCACATAGCTTTGTTACTAAACCAATCGGATAATAATATAATCTATAACTGGTGTTGAACAGCCGACCCAATTCCGAGTTTACGACTATCAATGTTCAACTACGTAGCATGTACAATGTTCAACTACGTAAAATTCATATTAACCAGCCACCGCTGGCAATCGAACCTGAATCTCCAAACAGACAGGAGAACGCTTTTTCCTCTGAGTCACCGTGGTTCGATAACAATATATTCAGAGATGCCAACTTGCTCCGGACAGCAAATATATATTTTAAAGTGGTAGTTTATCAATTATGATTCTTGGTTTAATAAATTCAATTTAAGAGATTTTTATCCACCACTATTTCTAAATAATTCGTAGGTTTATATCATTCACCACTTTATCGTACTTCAGAGATGCCAACTTGCTCCGGACAGCAAATATATAGTTTAAAGTGGTATTTTATCAATTGTGATTCTTGGTTTAACCCCTTGGGGACGGGTGATGCAGAAAACCATTCGTACAAAATCAGAATCAAGTAGTAATTAAATAAAAAACGGTAACTTAAATGTAGTCGTTGCTAACTTGACAGACTTACTTTCCTTTTATTTTAATTATTGTTAGTTTAATCATATATGTAATCAATGTTAATTCAAAGTATAATTAAATAATTTTATTTTGAACAAAGTAATGGTGAATTAAATAAATCAAACAATTATAACCCCGCCCACAAATAAACTGCTAAAGAAATACTTTGATTACCAGTTTTATATTTCCACCCTGATTGATACGGCTTTATGCTGTCACGTATTTGTGACAGTCGGCGCGAAAGGGTTAATAAATGCAATTTAGTAGATTTTTATCCACCACTATTTCCAAATAATTCGTAGGCTTATATGATTCACCACTGTCTGGTTCTTATGTCATGCTATACCTTTTAAAAAGCAACAAAATTAGTCAAATATTTAGAAAATTTACTTTGCAGTTATCTACCGTTTTATTAATTATTTTGGCTTGTCCGGAGCAGTTGGCATGTCTGGTACTTATGTCGTGCTGTACCTCCTAAGAAAACAAGCAATAACAGTCAAATGTTTACAAAATTTACTCTGTTGTTATTTACCGTTTTTTCAAAATTATTTTGGCGTGCCCGGAGCACTTGGCATCTCTGTATATTAAGGAAAATTGCAATGTTCCATATAATTGTACATATCATTTAGTTGGTCTACGATCATTCTGACAATCGTGACAAAATCGTTATAAGAATCTGCATCGAAATAATTGATATTTTAAAAACAAATTAGAGGGATTGGGCAAAAATTGCACACAGCTTTGCGGTTCCCTCTTTATATTCGCCTGCACGGACCCACCGCTTCGTGATTCCTCATCGACATTGCTGCTTTGTTCAGAATTTACACTTGCATTTGAGTTGATACATGTATTTGAAAGTAATGTAGTCGGTGTCTTATTTTAAGAGCATTTAAATTATCTATAGTATTCTTTGTTTTTATATTAAAATCTAACAATCACTGTTATCAGTTAAGGTATATAATGATACCTATTCTGCCCTGCTATTGAAAAAATCAACGTACGTGACAAAATATTCAAAATTGAGATTTTTATTTATTTGGCATCTTTGTATGGTAAGTTACATATTGCAATAAATAAATAAATAAATAAAATTAGTTTTTTGAAATTCTATTTTAGCCTTCGTAACATTAGCAGTAGAAGGTGAATAAGTTGTTAAACCACTTTTCTCGGAATCAATCGTGCAACACTTCGTTGTTTTTTCTATTGCATTGCAGTATCTGTGACTCTCTGAATCATATTCCAGCCTAAATGTTTGAAACTATTTTCTATCCAATCTTAATATTGCAATAAATAATATTTGCTGCGAAAAGAGAAATTTCATTCTTTATCGTGAATTTCGTATTTGCCTAAAATAGGCAAACTTCGTGAGGGGGAAAAACAAAGAGCATCCATATTCAGAGTAAGAAGGAAAAAAGTGGTATCTGAACTATTTCTTAGCAGATTTATTTTAAGGATGAGATAATAATTTTTAACCTTATTTTATCTACCACAACCTAATTTTATCTAACAGTAAAACCTTATTTTATCTACCAACCTTCTAAAACCTTATTTTATGTAAAAACCTCAAATTAAAATCATGCAAACCTACACAAAACTAATATGCCTTAGTTATCTTAAAATTACAAATAAATCAAAAACAGTTATAGAGCCGAGCCGCTTTTGCAAAATGTCTTAAAAAGCGTAAATAATTAAAATTAAAAAGCGTAAACAATTAAAAAGCGAAGTTTTCTGATTTTTTTTTTTTTTGTTGTTAATTTTAAAAACATTTTAAAAGCCTCAAAACGAAAGTGCTGGATTAACACGTTCACGCCGGTTGTAGCGCCTGAAAGCGGGACGGAAAAGAGAAAATACTGATAGAAGAATTCAATATTAGATAATATTCGGGAGGAGTTAATCTATTCTCAATAATAACAATTCACTGTAAGGAAATTTATCACGAAGAAGCAATTCAATATAAAAATTGCATCCGTTAAAAACAATTGGTAGTTATGGATTTTTATTATTCCTGGAAAAAAACTAAAAAATGAAATTTATTGTTAACAGTTTTTACTCCGGTGCGCTGCCAAGATGAGACAATCTAGCGTGACCCACCGGTGGGTCACCCCGGCGTGAACGTGTTAAACTCTTCTAAACGCACGAGTCGTATATGCATTCTCAGTGTGGCGACAGTCACGATAAAAAAGATAAAACTGGTAGCCAAACAATTTTTAAAGCAGTTCAAGTTTTCTTTATATATATCACCAAGACTTAGTTCAAATTAATATTCAAATAATTGGATGTATTAGATTTAAAGTAAAAGCAAAAGTAAGGTTGTCCAATTAGCCATGCCCAAACTTAAACTACCGCTTTTTAATTTCTTCCATTAATTTCTTCCACAGGAAATATAGATTTTAAGGTGGTAGTTTATCAATTGTGATTCTTGGTTTAATAAATTC
Organism: Parasteatoda tepidariorum; assembly: GCF_982258835.1. Taxonomy (NCBI): domain Eukaryota; kingdom Metazoa; phylum Arthropoda; class Arachnida; order Araneae; family Theridiidae; genus Parasteatoda; species Parasteatoda tepidariorum. Next base: position 27,264,257 of record NC_141759.1, on the reverse strand, counting down.
AATTTGGTAGATTTTTATCCACCACTATTTCTCAATAGTTCCTAGGCTTATGTAATTCACCACTCTGACTGGCTGCACCTCATATTCTACAAAACAACTCTTACCCCACTCATCCCTTATTATTTCTATATCTTCGATGGAGAGGCAGATAGCCCTTCGGGCTAGGTACCTCGAACAACATAAATTATATCAGTATCAGTACTTATGTCATGCAATACCTTTTAAAAAGCAAGCAAAAATAGTCAAATATTTGCAAAATTTAGTTTGTAGTTATTTATCGTTTTTTTTTTTTAATTATTTTGGCTTGTCCGGAGCAGTTGGCATCTCTGCCATACGAATATATTTGTGAATCACCTGTCCCGAGAATATTAAACTGCCGTTTCATATTAATTTTTTAATCATTTATGTACAGTGGTTAGGAAAATAACTTTAAATTAAATTTCAAAGCAAAGAATAAAACTTAAGAAGCATAAACTTAGCGATCACTAGAAGAATATTTCCCGAAAGGCTTAGAAAAATGGCAGCCTGCGGTATACTGTTACTAGAAACAAACACATAGTAGTATGATCACTTAATGATAATTTCCTTCATTAATAAATACTCTTGTAATTCCCACTTACCTGCTTCTTCCACTAAACTCTTGGATTGTTCGTCTTTTTGTATGACGGAAAGGAGAAAATTAAACGTATTATAGTAAAAATAAATAAAAAAAATTGTCTTTTCGAAATATTTAAAAATAAATAGTAATATTTTCTATAGAAGCTGATCTTATCACGTTTCAAAGTTTTATTAAAATTCTTAATGTATACAATATAATCTCGATATTTCGAAATTCTAAACTTAGAAAACTATACCTCGATACCTTATGTCAAGAGAAATATTTTGAGTTCTAACGTCGAAGGATTTCTTCTCAAAACCTTGTTGTGTTGAATTTTTCTTTGAAAGAGAAATCAATTTTTTCGAAAAAACCACAATGTAAATTTATTGTAAACCACTTGTTTTTTATTTAATGCATAATTTTTTTTTGTCTTACTTTTGAAAATAAAATTACTATCGTTGTATTTAGATTTACAAACAACTATCATTTATACGTAATTATTAGTAGCTATTCATGTTTCATTTTACTTTATTGTGACTTTACTTTGAAGAGTTCTCATTTTATTTTATTTTATAACTATCGCTAAACTGCCCACCTAATTTTTGAGTTAAGGACTACTAATGTTCAACTCCATAGCCTTGTAATTTTGAGCCCGATTCAGAAGACAAGGGAAAGAGTATCGGCAGAAATTTGCATTTGTGGATAACTTTTAGAGGAAACTAAGCAGCATTTGCTTTGTATGGAAAGGAAAATCACGAAAACCTCCCCTGATTAGTCTAGTTGCAAGGTGACTCTAACCCATGATCCGTTTACCACTGAGGATATTTTTACGTGAGCACTGTGAGCTGAGTGCAGTATTCTTCTCGATTAGCCATTCAAATTCGGGTCACCTCATTAGAAAGCGAATGCTCTATCCCCTGAGCCATTAGAGTATTAATTACTTACAGCGATTCTTATGCTTCATGACTTTACTTTTTAGAGTACTATTTTATAATGCATTTTTATACTTTTTAGATCATAGCTCTGAACTTGTTATCTCGAAAGCTCGACATTTTTTAAGCATCTCTTCCACCTTGAGATATCGAGAGTATATCAATATCAATAATGTGCTTAAATATAAATATTTTATACTGTTTCTGATGACTGTTCAGATTTATAAGAAAATATTTTCATCTATGTTTGCTGTAAAGTTTAAAAAAAAGATCAAACACTTTTTATTTTTAAAGATTAATTGAGTGATAGCAGTCAACAAATAGAATGATAGCAGTCTACAAATTAATAAGAATAAAGCAAAAACCATGAGAATAAATGCAAAATCTAATAATAAAAAATAATAAAATTCTGGAGAAATTGAATAAACTGATTTTTTATTAAATTTTGGAGCAATAGTAACTAAACAAGGAGGCAGCAAAGATGATATAAACCAAAGAATCACAGAAGCTAGAACCTGTTTCAGAAGTCTTGAAAAATTTCGAAATTTGAAAATTTTCACAAAAATAATTTTTTAAAATGCTGTGGTTTACTCCATACTTGTGTTTAGGGTTGTTGTTTTGCTGAGTTGTGTTTGGTTAAAAGTTGGAGCCTCCACTAAACCGAAATAAAAAATCTGGAAAAATTAAAGAACGACTGTTTACGAATAATTTTAAATTTTTCCCATCCATCATGTCTGTTTAGATGGTTGTGGTGAGAATTTTTGAAATCAGTTACCCATGTGGAAGGAGCACTACTTAACTGCAGTCAAAGTGAGTCTGACTTAATCCTTTGAATTATTTAGGAGTAGTGGTATGTAAAAACCCTATGATTGGAATTTATTAAATCAGAAATCATACATTAAAAGACTACCACTCGAAAATATTTATCCGCTGTCCGGAGCAAGTTGGCATCTCAGTATATATAGCTATAATAAGTCTAAAATTGGGAAACGGAGAATCGTGGTTAATGAAATCTCAAATTGGTGAAAGACGTAAATGGACATAAAATCGGTAAAATATCTATATGCAATAACAAGAAGAAGAAAAATCAATAATTTGATCAATCGTATACAGATTGGCCACAGTTTCGAAAATTTATAAAAAATTGTCGAAAACAAAAAAGGAAACTGAATATTTTTATCAATTCCTACCTATCAAAAATAAATACCGAGGTATATGTAAATATACCTCGGTACTTAAATGTTGAAAAATTGTATACTTTTAATAGGTTTGGTTTAAATCTATACTAAAGTAAATACTCCATACTAAGAAAGCATTAATTAACATAATTATTATTTACTAACAATTATTTAAAATTATTCTTACAATTAGTAAAATTAATTGAAGCTTAATTTGCTATGATAATAACAATAAAATGGCGAAAATAAAAATCTTTCCCTATTATTAAATTATAAACAATAATAAATAAATAAAATAATTGAATTATGAATTAATTAAGCTTTAGTATTCTCAAAAAGTAAACAGAACTTTAAAAAAAAAATAATAATAATATTTTTATAAAATGACCATAAAAGATAATTCATCAATTCCACAGAATTGCACTTAGAATAAATAAAAATGTGTATTAAAATTTTAAATGTTATTTTAACGATACCTACGTTAAAAAAAAAAAACTTAAATAATGAAAATGATGATTTTTAAAAAAACACGTTATCTACTTTGTACATGGATATATTATATTTCTAATAAGTTCCGAAAGATGGCAGAAGCAGGAATAATGCGCTGAAATAAATTTCTCGTGTTAAAAACGAATAAATACATATTTTCTTTAAAAGTTTGAGAGTGACACCTAGCGTTTAAAAGTCAAACTAACTTACTAGTATTTTTACACAAAACAACTACGTCTTCTTAAATTGCAAAGAACAGTATCAATATCAACGTATCGTCTGTAAATAGTTCTGATATTTTTTTGATGTTAATCACCACCAAATAATGCTCATATCTAAAGAAAATATAAAAAACCGCGATATAAGTAAGCAGCATAGAGGTGCTTATCGGGAAGGGGAGTGAAAAATACATTTTGGAGCATAAACATACATAGTTTTAAAAAAATAATAAGAATTTTAATATGTTGTGTAAAAAAAAATGTCATTAATGTAACAGAATATGAATAATATTTAATAGTTATAAAAAAACTAACAATTTTTTTTATTATTTAACGAGTTTTTTAAAATTACCTCTACAAAAAATATATAGTTCTTTAATCATTTAAGTGAATAATTTAAAAATTATGGAGCAAAGCAAAATTAAAATGCAACATAAACTTAGATGCCAAAACCTTTATCTCTTGTTCTCGCTGAACTATTCCACTACTTATTTAAACTCTGACTCCTTTTTTCAGGGTAAATTGAGTATTAAAACAAAACTATCCCTTTGAGGGCAGGAAAATTCAAACAAAATTTTTTATGAAGAAGAACCTTAAGAATTATTAGTTATCGTATGAGCATCCAATAATAACGGAACACACTTGCTCTATAATGTCCAAATGCAGTATGGAAAGCTGATGAGTGGGGAAATTATTAAATGATCGTTGAAATGATAGGATCTGAACACACTTGCTCCATAATGTCCGAATGCAGAATTTGGACATTATAGAGCAAGGAGGATATTGTATTGAGGATATTACTACCTATTGAGGATATTTTACGACAGTACTGTGATCGGTGCGAGCCTGGTGCAGAATTCGTATCTGCCAGCTATCGGTAGGATTCAAACTCGTTTCACCTCATTGGAAGGCGAACGCTCTATCACCTGAGCCACCATGGCTCCCCCCAGTGGTATTGATTTGCCATGGATTTGGAGGACCCCGACTGATTTAGCGTGTACCAGTTAGCATTTTGTACACGAGGAACCTTCGTCCGGCCGAAATTGAACTCTCGACATCTCGGACATAGGCCCAAAGCCCTATAAGCCCGACTCTCCCGGCCTCTTTCAGGGTTAGCATCAGTGGAATGAGGAAGAATAAGTGGTTCCCCATCCCCATTTACTCTTTGAATTTAACTTTTTGTCAAAGAATTCAGAATAGTATACACCAAATTCATTTTCTGGAAATGGAAATACATCAGCAGTAAAAAGCAATAAGTGTAATCTTACTAACTGATTTCTTGATTTACCTCCGTTCGTACTAGAGCGTTCTAAAGTAAGTCAAGACATACCTTATTTTCCCCTTGAAACTATAAAAATTGGCGATTTAATCCAGTTGTTAACAATTGACATATGCTTTTGCTACTAAACTACTAAACTAAATAACCACTTTCAAAATAAGATTTAATCAAATAACATAAAATAAAACATGTTTTAAACTGTAATGGTTAAACAACCTTAAAAGTCTATCACATTTACTTGAGCTTATTAAGATATAAATTCAATCAATAATAAACAAGATGAAAAATTTGAAAATTTATGTTTTGATGATTCCGTACTGGTTTATATTTGAGATAAAACTTTCTTGACTGTAAAAATACGAGGCAAATTCTTTGTTGTTAAATGGTCCCATTGTTCCTCCAAGCTCTTCTGGCAAAAGTTCTTTAGGCACGAATTCGTGCAGGCTTTCCAATTTACTTCCATGAAAATGAACCTACAAATTTCAAATGATAAGTAAATTGTGAAATAAACAATGCATTTTTCAAAAAATTAATAATAAAATGCATCATGTTGCTTAGAACATCCACTATTATTTGATAGAAAAATGTATTATTATCACCACCAAGTTCAATTTTCAATATTTTTTTTAATTAATACTTTCTATTGTTCTGCACTAATTTTATTAAAAATAATTTTTTAAGTAAATTTTATAGTTCTAAAATAAATCTTTTTTTCTACATCATGGCTTTGCTTTCTCAGCTATTTTTTTCCCAAAAAATATTAAAAAGTAATACCAATTTAAAAAGTTATACCGTATTAAAAGTTATATTTCGCCTTATCCGAAACCTGCCAACTGCATGGTGTAATTGAAAACGCGAATCAGCTGATCCTTTTTCAGTTATCTACAGGCCAATCCTTATGCTCCTTTGCAAACTGGAGACGTTTACTCTTGCTTAGGCTGACAGCAGAAGCTATCCCATAGGCACCCAATATCTCCAATACGACGTATTGTATGGTGCACAGCTCGTTCAGAGACGTTCACGGTTGCAACTTCATTAAAATTCCCTTCCATTTAGCCTACTGTTGCTCTTTTGCTGAACTGGACAACTCTGGCAAGTCTTCCTTTCAGTTTGAGTATTCAGTAGCCTGCAACGTCCACAAGCCTGACGTTGAGACCTGGTTTTTGGTAGTCCACTGTACACTTTAGTAATTGCTACCCTCGTACTCTTCACAAGATCAGCCATTTTGCTGATTTTGGTTCAGACACTTCGAGCACCTGCCATAATCCCGCGTTCAAACTGAGTTAAGTCATGTTTTTTGCCCATATATCCGCGCGTAACACAGTGCAAATGATGGTTCACTTGCCTTGCATTCCCTTTTTGCAACTATCTTGCCCTCTATCGGACTGTGGCGCAATAGCTCATTTTGCATAAAACAGTCAGGTGGTCATAATTTGGCCAATCAGTATATATATATATATATATATATATATATATATATATATATATATATATATATATATATATATATATATATATATATATATATATATATATATATATATATGCTACTTGCTTATTCGTTCCCTATTCTAGAAGCACAAGCATGAAACCTAAAATTGTAACATATATACAAGTAATATGAATTGTAAAAAAATTCCATCCCAGAAATATTCCATTTGATTACACTAGCCCGATATCAGCACTAGCCTTCCACTTCTACAATGTATATGTAGAATTTAGCATATCTTCTGATTGCATTGAAAATTTTCTTTAACAAAAACAGAAGAGACAAAATGGACAGAAGACAGAAGTGAAATTTATGCATTAAGTTCAGCTATTTTACATGCATGATATAATAAACTTAATGCTTTTAAAAGTGTAATTAAAAAGCTGTAATTTTTTTTTGAAATAAAAAGAAAAAAATTTAATAACGATGAAAACAGAAACAGAACAAAACAAGAAATAAAGCAAAAACAGAGACTTCACACTTTCTGGGGACAATTAAATCCTAATAAATTCTGAAACTTGGAATTGGATCAAATAGAATATTGCTTAAAAAAATTTAATTTATAAAAAAAAGAGTAAAAAATACCATTAAGAAAAGAGACTTTAAAGCTGAACTTTGATACAAAAAAAATGTTTAAATTCTGGTAACCACGAGAATTATTCAGTTTTTCAATAATGAAACTATTATTTTCTTCAAAAATAAATATTTTAGTATAACTTTCTGTAAAGGCAAATAAATTCTAAGAAGCACCATAAAAGGATTATTTCGTAAGTAAATTAATTTTCTATTCTATAAGAGATACGTTACTATGCATGCCTTTAGCGCTCTCAAACTTTTATCAACAAATAAAAGTTTAAGAAACCTATCTCTGCGAATTATAACATTCTAAAAGATACAAAATCTCTGTAGAGTTGCATAAAATTAGAAAAAAAAGATTACCTAACATAGATTGAAGTCCATTTAGTTATTATAACAAATAGAAACGAAGAATTAAATTTTTTCCCTTTCTCACGCTTTCTAGAACAAACATATTAAATAGTGGATAAACATAGTAGGTAGTGGATAAAAATTTAAAATAGTGGATGATTAAAATATTCATTTAACAAAACAGGATCTAAAGGCCAGCGTATAAATAGATCACATACCTGCCACCTCTTTTGGATTTTCCGGAAGATTTTATTTTCATATTTAAAGTGGTAGTAAGTATATACTATTTTTTTCTTTTATGAACTTAATTTTTAGATGATTTTGATCACCACTGTTCTTACAAACATTAAGCTTATATATTAATATGCGTTACTATCATGGTTGTTAACTTAAGTTTTCTCAAATACAACGTATTTGTTTTCTTAAAATTGAAGTTTTAATTCCATTTTAATACCACTGGGAAAAATGATAATGGAAGGGATTAAAAGTTGGCAGGTATGAGATCAGAATTAAATTTTGTACAAAGGTATTATGTATTCACTCAAGCATACTATTATAAATAATTATCATATTTCACGGTTCAGTTTTGAGCGACGGAATTTCTAATTTCTTATTTGACAACACCTATTTCTTATAATGATAACACGATGTTCGTAATAAATAATTTATATCATAGAGGTCTCTTGTCTACTTTTCATTTGTCGTCATAGCGTTTTCCGTAGTGTTAAATGCAAAAACAGCGAACGAAAATTATCTATCTCTGATTAGCTTCACCATTTTCTTTGCTCTAAAAGCATTGTTTGATATTCAAAGTTTCTTACTGTAAGAATCATATTAGGATTATTCATTCATCATAGAAAGTCGCTGCCATTTGAAAACTTAGAAATTTTTTCACTTTACCATAACCACAAGAACTTGATAATCCATTATAGCCTCCACACGGTTTTTTGTAGGTAGTCCGTTCAGACCACTATAAAGGTAACCAATTAAGAAAGAACCATTTAATACGAAATCTATTAGAAAGTGGTAGCAAATATATGTCTAAAAATTTGTTTAATTTAAGAATATAATTGGCTTGTTTTATTTACTTGTCAACCACTACAGATTCAATTCTCAAATATATATGATAAATTTCTCTCAAGTACTTTTAAAATAGAATTTGGGTTTATGTGCACAAGTGGTTCGCTTTTTAAATAATCTGCGCAGACTACTTTTAAGAAATCGTGTGGAGGCTTTCTAATGTATGATGTGATGTTATAGCCCTATTCTTCTATTCTTGAGTGCACTTCTTATACATTAATACCAAATTATATACCCTTCTCAAAAACAGTATGCTCGGTGGGGTTCAGAATAAGTTATTTCCTAATCTCCCACGATTGCATTAATATATATATATATATATATATATATATATATATATATATATATATATATATATATATATATATATATATATATATATATATATATATATATATATATATATATATATATATATATATATATATATATATATATATATATATATATATATATATATATATATATATATATATATATATATACAGAGAGAGAGAGAGATAACTGTGGAATAAAGATTTTTCTTACTCTTTGTAAGAGTTTCTTTTTGACAAATGGTTTTACTAAGTGATATATAGCTGTTAACGCAGCAGGTTGGTTTACGAAATGGATTCCTTTTACTCGATCCGGCCAACAGTCCTGAAAAATTAAATACGAGTTAATTAAGAGAACATGATGCTTAAATTATTTACATAAACTATTCTTCAAGCAAATTCTGAACCGATTTAAATAGAAACAACACGTGGATAAAATAGAATATGTAAGAACAATTTTTATCTGAATGACTGTTTTAGTTATATGGTATTATATCATATCGCCTTACTACTACTAAGCTTGTTTGAAAACGTGAGCAGAAAACCACAATATAATTTACTCTGAATTTTGAGAGCACAAGCATTATTATTACTATTTACTCTCCAAGATTCCTCCGCACGTCTGAATTAATTTTTAGAAGAGTTGGTTAGTTTATGAACTGCTTGGTCGATTAAGAATTCTTCCAAATGAGAAGTTCGTGACTTCTTTCAGTAATATTCTAGAGTAAGGCACAAAATAATGGAAACACTTCAATACTAACTCCATGTAAACAATATTTCTTTTAGCAGCAAATATTTTGAAAGTTCTTACATGGCAAAACTGTTGATACAATATTAAAGATCATGATTGTAACTTACAGAAATGTTGTTATTTTTACCCCTGCCCATGCAAAATTCGTTGTAGTTTCCAATGCCACTTACCAATACGAGCAAGCTTGCCTAGTGAAACCAAGCGAATTTAAGGAAGAGGGTGCGTTTCTTGTTTTATAGTGGCGCCTTCTATTTCCAAGAATACGTCTTCAGCCCCACACACATCACGGCATATCTTACAGGGTGGTCCCATTCATACATCCATTCATTTATCCACACATCATTATTTTTGGCCTGAAGCAGATAACGATCAATCTCCGATTCAGGACCCTCAGAGGTATTGATTTGTGATGGGAACTTGGAGGACTTTGCAACCCAACAGGTGACGCATGCATCAGTCACCATTTACTACGAGGGGAATATTCGACAGGCGGGGATCCAACAACTACCTCTTGTTGGTCATGGGTCTAACGCCCTACCCTCCTGGCTATCCCGGCATCAGCAAAATCTAAATCTATCAAATTGAGATGAGGGGTCAATAACTTTTTGTAACTCTAGAATCAACAATTTTGAAATATCATTAAAATATGGTATTATGTAAATAAGAATGCTTGCTTACTTGCAGTGAAATGGAAATCAGTGTTTAATTTTCTACATTCATTTCAACGATCAATTTTTTATGGATAGAAATGACACAATTTCCAAAATCATCAAGCATAATTTTTCAAATTTTAAAATATTTCAAAAAATTTGATGATTAGAGGAGGATTATTACACAGAGTATAGAAGTATTTCTCCAATTTTGTCCAACCCTAGTGAAAATTCCTAACTTGTATGTTTAACATTTGGTCGAGATTAATAAAATCTTAGTAAAAATAAAAATACCAATGTATGGAGATATAGTGAAATGTAAAATTTCTCTCGTACAATTTTAAACATAGTTGTCTAATTAATAGAACTTATATGTAAGTTTGAATTATTGGATTAAAAGCAAAATACCCGTTAACCCAATTAAAAATCAGTAAGTCAGTTGCAAGCAACACTACAAAATCATCCACAAAACTGATCGACATAACTTTACTTTATTTAAAAACAACTGGGCACCTGGGCCGCGCAGCGTCCCCTATCCCATTCATCATGAAATTACAACAATGAGTTAAAAACATCTTGAATATAAGCAGTCGTTGTGGTAGATTTACAATAATATTACCATGATTAGAGAAAATACAAACTTGAACAGAGATATTTACAGTAATTGCCATGAAAATATGTACAGAAAATATAACGGTGATTTGAAAAACTGATAGACACAAACCGACACAATAATTCCATTATTTTAAAAATTTATTATCACAACTGGTATTATTTTTTGTCCATGCTTCACGTTATTAGGCATACCCTCCAACTGCTACGGAATTTCCGTAGTTTCAGAAATCTTATTTTCTGACCGTAGCAAAATTAATGTCTTAATATTTAAAAAAAATTAATTTTAGCGTAACTTGTCCACTATTACTTATAAAAGTGCAGGCCATATGGCTAGATTCTTAAGTTCTGATAAAAGTTTTATGAGAGATCCATTTGCTTTAAAAATTTCTACTTTGGTTCGCTACCACTAGAAAGAATTATTTTCAAAATCCTCATAAGTTGGAGGGTATGTTAATAGGTATAGCAAAGCACGTTTTAGCAGTTATCTAATCAAAATAAAGATAAATTATATTTTATACGCAATTCAATACCAACTCATATTTGAAAAAATTTCCACGATCAAGCTCTTTTAATTTGAGACTTATCCCTTTCAAGGGGCCTTAAAAAACCCCTTTACATAATATCTATATTAAAACTGTCTAACATTGATGCAGTTTAAATATGTACCAAATATTCTGATTGTACATATATTAGTATATTTGGTACTTATTAAAACTAAACTAGTTACTATAATATTATAACCAGAACGTTGAGTTCGAATCCCGCCGACCGAAGAAACCCCCCTGCATTAAATGGTGACAGGTGCACGTCAAAATGGTCGGGGTCACAAAGTCCTCCTATTTCCTGTAACAAATCAATACCTCTGGGGGAGCTGAATTGGAGATTGATCGTTTTTAAGTTCAGGTCAAAATTACGATCTATGGATGAATGAATGGATGTATGAATGAGTTCGTCCTGTAAAACGGGCTGTGACGTGAGTGTAGCTGAAATCGTATTCTTGGCGATAGATGACACACCAAAAGACAAAAAACGTACCCTGTTCCTTAAATTCACTTAGATTTCCTAAGCAGGCTTGCTGGTATTGGAAAATGGCATTTAAAACAACAACACTGTTACCAAATTAATTCAAAACAATTTGTTATCATATTAAACATATAAATAAAATAATTAGAGTTAAGTTATGTAATATTAGAGCTAAGAAAGACCTGATTAGAATTAAATTATTGGCTCTAATTAGATTAGAGCTGACCTGATAAGTGGGTTTTCTCCAATCTGGAAAATGTTTTAAGTTTAATAAATCTAGATACATTAAGCTACCAATAGATTTTTTCTTTAAAGGAAATAAACATGATCGCAAAAAAATTAAACTATTATATAACTCTCAAAAGTAAAAATTTTTCGGCTCTCTTGAAAAACCTTGTTTTTTTTTCGAGTCATTAATTTTTTCTCCAGGTCGTAGAAACCTTGTATAATGGCATGGGGAAAAATACGCCTTTTTTTTATATCCTTTTCTGAAAGTTTAAGATTTTGAGAAGTTAACTTTAAAAAAAAAATATGTCTTGTTAGTTACGTTTTATTTATTAGATATTCCTTTCTAAGTTTATGTAATACTTATCTGTCAGCTTTCAGACATTTTGCGTAAAATTTAATTTTTTTGCTTAAAGTGGTAGTAAATTTTGGGCTTTTTATATATATCTTGAATTTATAAATTTGAAAAATAATGGTTTTGACCAGCACTGCATATAAATATACATTAAATACACTGCATATAAATATATAGATATACATATTATACAAAGAGTGTCCGGTATATGTTGCGACGAACTTCTAGGGGAAGTAGGACATGTCATAAGGATTAACCCTTTCGCGCCGACTGTCACAAATACGTGACAGCAAAAAACCGTATCAATCAGGGCAAGAAGATAAAACTGGTAATCAAAGTATTTCTTTAGGAATTTAATTTGTGGGCGGAGTTATAATTTTTTGATTTATTTAATTCACCATTACTTTGTTCAAAATAAAACTATTTAGTTATACTTTGAATTAACATTGATTATATATATGATTAAACTAACAATAATTAAAATAAAAGCAAAGTAAGTCTGTCAAATTAGTAACGACTACATTTAAGTTACCGTTTTTTATTTAATTGCAACTTGATTCTGATTTTGTACGAATGCTTTTCTGAATCACCCGTCCCCAAGGGGTTAAGAATTCCCTAGGAAACCATTTCCTATTACCAACATGTTGTTCGTGTGCCTTTTATTTTTAAATTGCACTTCAATTTTTCTAAAATATTTTAATTTCATGTTAATTTTATAATACTATTATTTTACTTTATTACCCTCGTTAAACAACTGACGCAATTATGAGTTTACGACTACTATACGTTAATATTAGTTATTGTCGAGAGTTCAATTAAAATAGACTCAGAAATGCTGTTTTATCGTTTATCATAATTTAACAATTTGGCGAGCTTATCCAGTTAATCGCCAAATAGTTAAATTATGATAAAACAGCTAATTCTGTACCTATTTGAAGGCAGTTTTGACAATAATCAATAGAAAACAAAAAATTAAGGTTAGTAAAAATACCTGAAGTTCAATGAGACACGATGTAACAGTACATAATAGGATAGCGCCCTTAGCGCCGCACGATAACATGGTGTCCTAGGTAATTCTTAATCCTTTTGATGAACCCTACTTCCCCTAGAAGTTTGTTGAAATATGTATAATTATATACGGGATAACCTGTATATAATTTTGGATATAAAAACATGGTATACAAGGTGGTATATGGTGCTCTTAAGGTCTTAGATAATAAAAAATATATTTCTTTACATGACAGTAAATCAATTTTAATATTTCTACTATCTGGGTAAAACATCATCCAAAAGGTAAAAAGTTGGCATAAATGGTAATGGTTAACTCTTACCTGAAAGGTGTTGATGGTAAATTTTACAAAGGAAAGATTTAAGAACATTGCATAATGTTGAAGAGATATGTTTAAAAAATCTATGATGAGGATCCCTCCACAAATCTGCGTTGCTTCACATTCGAATATAAGTTCGCCGCAGATCAGGACAGTTGCCACAAGATCTTCCAGCTTTACTACATTTATATCGAGCTTCCCTGAAAAATAACACTGCCGTTAAGTAAGGTGTTCCGAAATCACTTGTCATATACTTATTTAAATTTGTGCCAGAATGCATGCCTTAACCCATTTGGAACCTGATTTATTTTAATACCAGTCTAGGAGGAGACAGTCCCGCAGTGGACTGATCGTAAAGACACGGTTCCCAGTAGAACACCGAAGTCAAGCATCGCTGGCTGCTGTCAGTATGCGGGTGGGTGACCACTTTGATCAGCCTACGTAGAGACCGAGAGTGCGCGATATCGGTTCTCGTTAAACTGTTCTACCGTAAAGCATTTGACTCTGCACGCAGGTCATCGGACTGCCAAAGCAGGGGAGCCATCCCCTCTGCACAGGATTAAAATTTGTCTTGTTTTCGGATCATCCTCAGGGATGTTTCCCAGGCCGTCGCCGATAGCCCATTGTACAACTCTAGTGTGACGTTAATAAAGTACCTACCTACCGAAGAGGAGACAGCCAAATTAAAAACTGATAGTAAATTTTTAATTTACGATCATTGTTTTTTCTTATTCCACAAGTAAGAAAAAGTCTAAGAGAAAACAGCCAAATTAAAATCTGACAGTAAGTTATTTATTTAAGATGATTGTTTTTTCTTATTCCACCTTAAGAAAATACCACCAAGTGGAAACGAGGAAACAGCCACATTAAAAACTGATAGTAAGTTTTTATTTGAAGATTAGTGTTTTGTTTTTTCTTATTCAGTCAGCAAAACAAATTTCATACAAAAATAATTACCAGACTACAAATTTGAAGGGTCAAGTAGGAAGAACGGCAAATCAGAAATCACGAGTTCAAAAGACTACTAGGAGAGGAAGAAAAAATGTGATTCAGAAGGATTAAGTTTTTATGCTTTGGAAAAAATATGTTTTTTTTTTCATTCTTTTCTGGCATGTTTATTGTTCCGGGATAGCCTGGCTAGTAGAACGTTTGTCCCATGTCCGAGAAGTCGCGAGTTTGATACCCGCAGACCGAAGACTCTCCGTGTACAAAATGGTAATTGCTACAAGCTAAATTTGTCTGTGTCACAAAGTCCTCCAAGTTCCCATAACAAATCAATACCTCTGGGGATACTGGATCGGAGATTAATCGTGCTCTGGTTCAGATCTAAATGCGACCTGCGGATGGATGGATGGTGTGTGAATATGCCCTCCTTGTAAAACGGGATATGACGTATGTGTGCTGTCTCCGGATCATCCTCAGAGATGCTTCCCAGACCGACGCCAATAGCCCATTGTGAAGCTCTAGTGCTACGTCAATGAATATTCCTTCCTACCTGGCTTGTTTATTTCTTAATTTTAAAGTGTTTTTCAAATATTTAAAATTAAATTGCATTTCAATTGTATTGTTTTAGCGATTTTTCTTACCTTCATTTGCAAGTGTTTCTCATTGGATATTAGAAGTATGTTTGTTCATATAAGACTGGTTAAGAATAGGTTTATTTGTAAGAGTATGGAGAGAGTATAGCTGTATAGAGTATATTAGGTTATGGAGAATATACTCTCGTTGATTATGTACAAGTTAGACTTGAACTATTTAATTTTCTAGATTAATAAAGTTTTTTGGTTATTCAAAGATGAATCTTCCACTTAGCATTTTCCACTGCGAACCAATATATTTCCAGTAAAATAAACGCTAATTTCATATTGCACAGTTTCCATGTTTAACACGTTTACGCCGGGGTGACCCACCGGTCGGTCACGCAAGATTGTCTCTTCTTGGCAGCGCACCGGAGTAAAAACTGGTAACAATACATTTCATTTTTTAGTTTTTTTTTCGACAATAACAAAAATCCGTAACTACCAATTGTTTTCAACGGATGCAATTTTTAAATTGAATTGCTTCTTCGCCGTGATAAATTTCCTAACAGTAAATTGTTATTGTAGAGAATAGATAAACTCCTCCCGAATATTATCTAATATTGAAATAGTTCTTCTACCAGTATTTCCACTTTCCCCGGCGTGAACGTGTTAAATATGTAGAATAAAAGGATATAGGGGTATCTTTTTTTCAACATTTATTTAAGAACTTTAACGGAATTACCGCTACAATTATTTACAGAAGAACTCTTGTCAATCAACAAAGAGTATTTCATGAACAGTTTCACAGATCAAATAATTTTCTGGTTTTCAAGTGTTTCTGTTAAAACCGCAACAGGGAAATCACATTAACTTAGTTCCTAATGATTTCTACTTATACTTGAGATGTCTCTAGAATTAATTGATATTCAATGTGAATGATTATTATGAAGCATTTTAAGTACTTGATTAAGTACAAGTTTTTTAAGTACTTGAACTGAAGTGTCCTTCAAACACAGAAACTTCAATGATATTTTCAAGTTTGTGTTGTTAGTTCAAGATTTATTCCTTTAAGTTTTTTGTTTTGAAATGCACTTAAGGTTCTGTTTTAGTTTGCAAGAAATATCGTTTCTGAAAATATTTCATCATTGCATGGCTTTTGAAATTGAAGTAAGATTTAAAAATAGCCCTTTTTTTCATTTTTAAATAAACTGCTAGCATTATTCGTACGTAGTAAAAGATTTTGCATGTTCACCATACTTTAAGAGTTACTCCTATTTTCTTAACTTAGTTAAACAAGGAGAATTGAGTAGGTTCTTTCAAAATTATTATATTTTATAACCATCATTGAACAGCAGTCCCAATATTGGGTTTATGACTACTAATGTTAAACTCCGTCGCCTTGAAATTTTGAACAAAATTCAGAAGACAAGGGAACTCCTAAATAAAGTATTGGGTGAAATTTGCATTCGAACAGGACTTTTTGAGGGAAATAACCCGCATTTGCGCTACATGGAGAGGAAAACCACGGAAAATTCACACAGTTAGCAAGGGGACTCTAATCCATGATCAGTCAACCACTGAGGATATTTTACGTCAGAACTGTGGTCGGAGCGAGGCGGGTGCGGAATTCGTATCGACCAGCTATCTCTGGGAATAGATCCAGGTTTACCTCATTGGAAGGCGAACGGTTTATCTCTGAGACGTCGGCTCTTTCAAAATTATTGTTTAGGTTGGTTATTTGTTTCTGTTCATATAACTCTCAAATCCACAACCAGCGTTAAAGTACTTACTTTACTTTATTTACAAAAATTGGGCACCTAGGCCACTTAGCGGTCCCTATCCCATACATCTGGAAATTTGCAGAAAATTTATAGTAATAACATTTTGAATTTAGCAGTCGATGTGGTAGCTGATAGAAAAACAAGCACTTTGTAAATATGACATTTCATCGAATCTAGGTTGACATATATAAATATAAACATAATTTGACATATATATATACATAAGTTGACATAAATAAATATTAACATAAATTGATACATATTTCTCTAATTAAATTTCAATATTTTAACTAGCACATATTTAATTATGGCATACATTGAAGTTCATTCGAATACATTGTGGTAGCCATTAAAAAAAATCAAGCCATTTGCTTGTGAAATAATAAAACAATTAAAAAATTTAATATGACAAATTGTCGTTTTTACTCAACACTAGAAATATTGATTGTAGACTAAAATTAAAAATAAAGATAAAACATGATTTGATATGTACAGTAATTGATTTTTGAAAAATGAAAGGCATAATTGATGAGGAACGTTACTCATACTCATATATGTTGGTTATCTTAGCATCAGCCCCGCTAGGGGCTCCAACTAATTCATCTGAGTGGAAATAAATAATAAATCGCCGTAGCGCAACTGAAAGGTGAAAGTTGGGGTTCAGTATCTTTTACTGAGAGAAAATTAAAATGAAGTATTGTGATTGAACAAACAAGTTTAAGAGAGAGAAGAGGTTTTGTGGCAGACTGCCTCGCCTCCCTTCGAGGTATTACCCCCGAGCTTCTCAGGTGCACAGTAGCCACATAGCCTTAGAGAAAGGAGAAATACATAATAAATGCGCAAGATTATTTACAAGTATTTACAGCTATTTACAAAATTTGCGAGGAACGTTAAAGAAATGCTTTAGTAAACTTTTCCATTTAAAATATTGTTTTCCATTGTGGTAGTAAAATTTATTTCACTGTTTTTTTCTTTATAATGGCCTCTGTTAGTCAATAAAAAATATATTGATGTAAATAAGTTATAAAAAATGAACCTTATCGTGTAAAATTGAAAGAAAAAAGTTCTTTCGCTCTTTTTGTTTATGTAGTTACTTTATGCGATTTCTTCCAAATTAAATACTCGATGAATATATAGCGCTTCATAGTTACCTGCTGTCCATATTTCTTATAAACTAATTTTATCCTAATATCATAATCTCCTGTTTTCGCTTTATTCATAGTCAAGACTGAGCTGTGATGACTCAGTGGTTAAGGCACTGAACTGTCATAGTGAAAAACTGGGGTTCGATTCCCAGTGGCGGCTTTAATCGCACACAATTTCATATCAATGGGACTAGCTTGCCTAGGAAGTAAAGGCAATCTGTGTGAAATGTTGATAGGAAAATTTTGAAGCCATAATCTCCATGATTCCCCTGGTCCATAATGGGAATCAAAGCTTAACCCCCCCACCCTCCCCCCCGTAAGGGGGCATCCGGAGAATACTGTGTGCGTGTACGTGACGGGATGTGGCGTGAATGTATACCATGATCCTTTTAAATTTGAGCATAAATACAAATTTTCCTGACCCTGTTTATTAGAGCAACTATGCACTTTCGCACTGGAACTTTTCGCACTGAATAGAAGTTTCCCTTAGACAAACACAGACATAATGATACCAAAGTGCTGTAGTGACCTTTTTCGCCCCTGAGATTTAGTTTACAGCATCATTTTTACCAAATTGATTAAATTACGAAAATGGCATTGTGTTGCCATTTGCCGTTGTCATACTATTGAACTCTGCATGCAACTCAATCGAATATTTTTTTTAAATACTAAAATTTCGGAAGTCCCTGTGGTCATAAAATTTTTTGTTTCCAAAGTGATTACAAATTTTCCATCAAACGTTTTGGGGACTATACTTAAAATTAATTTCCATTCTTTGCCATATAGAACTAGGCAGACATGGTTATGATAATTGTCACTTTTCATACAAGCATTCCAAATTAAAATCCTGGCTATAGCAGGTTGACTTATGTAGTGTTTCTGGCGATATGCTAAAACTCCAAAATATTCATAATTGTCCTCAGATCCTCAGTAACATTAAGAGTCAGAATGCACCACTAGCACCGTGCTAATTAAGAAATATATTTATATTCATTTCAAGATTAGCTCAAGTTCCCTACTAACGCGAGTTTTTTCAACTATATACTCGCAAATTCTAGAGTGAAAATTACAACAACAAATAAAGTTGTTATTCTAAATTATTTTTATCCGAGATATTTTTTCTCCTCATCTCTCTATCCACCTACAATCAGCGTTGACAAAAATTTAATACCAAATTAAAACTGCAAGTAAAATTAAAGATTTTTTTAAAAAAAGAGGAGAGAATCATTCTCATTAAGAAAAATGAAATCAGGCCATAAAATTGGATTGAAGCTTCCAAAAAGCCTCCACAAAACTTTCTTTCAATTTTCATTTCATTGACACAGTTGATAGTTGAGAGAGTGACAACCACTGACATCAACGAAAAAAGTGAAAGACAACCATTTAATGAGTCATGACCTCTTTCATTAAAAACGTGTAATCAGTGAACTTTTCATGAATAAAAACTACCGGATGGGGTAATCAGGAAATAAATGTCACTTGATGATTACACATATATCCGGATTTAACGAAATAATTTAAGAAATGGTATAGAAACTATAAGCTAAAGCCTTCAGATATTCCATTAATTTTGATAGAATTTTAAAAGGCTAACCTTGGCGTAATTAAAACAAAGTGGCATTTAATATAATCCTTTAAATTAATTAGAAGTAGTGGTGAGTGAAAACCCTATAATAATTCTAGTTTACTAAACCAAGACTCAAACAGTAAAACATAGGAATTAGAAATTATTTATTGGCGCAGTCCGGAGAGCAAGTAGTTGGCATATATATATATATATATATATATATATATATATATATATATATATATATATATATATATATATATATATATATATATATATATATATATATATATATATATATATATATATCGCTCATAGGCGATCCGATCAAAAAATCTTATTTTGAGATAAGTGGGTTTAAAGTTTTCATTGCTAAGGAAAATACATAAGAAATGCTTTAGTTTGCTTAAACACGAAGATTACCTTCAAGTTGAGTTATGAGTTGTGCTAGTATTGCTGTTGAAAAGTATGTGTATTTTCATATTTACACCTAATCTTAGTCAAAAACGCGTGTTTTTTTTAGTTGTGCCACTATTGCAGCCTATGAGCGATATATATACTAGCTTATTTTATTAATCTTAATCTTGCTTAATAATTATTAATTATTAGGTTAGCCAGACTGTACAATTTTTACTTTGGTATTGAGTATACGAAACACGGTAATGGTAAAAAATCAATTTTAGGACCATCTATATCTAAAGGGAAAGATCCCTCTCCCATCATCTGAACGGGAAGGGGACATAAATCTGAAGAGGAGGATCCCCCCAGATCTTTCTACGCATAGTATTGCTCAGTGACCAACCGCAGGACTTTCGACACTTTCTTCTACAGTACGATTTACGAGCACGTATATCGCGTGTACTCATCTGTCTTGGTGGAGTCGAGGATCGAACCCCTCTCCCTTCCGAGCGGAGTTCGGTTCTCTAAGTGCTGGGCTACCACAACCTGGTATTTAAGTGATAGTCAGCATACGTTCCTGAATAAACCTTTTTAATCTAGTTGTTTAAAACTTTATCGTAAGCTATTACAGCCTTAGAAATTTTCATTACTCTGAAAAGCTGACTCTTGCTACTTTTTTATTCTTTTCATAATGTGTGGTTATGTAAACAGATAGTGATGGTGGTCTTTTGCGAATTAAGTCAGGATGTTAAACATAGGTTTTTACGTATAAATTTACTCCTCATCCATCCGATAAACCTATCAAAGAGCAGCTTCAAGTGAACCGTGATAAATGAGGACTGTTATTTAACAATGCTGTTTTCTAAGTATGCATTCAGCATGAATAGTTTAAATTTTAACATTCGCCAGATTCAGGAAAAAAAGCGCTATCTGACTTAACCACTCGAAAAGGATATAATAAGCCGCGATGGCTCAGGGGATAGAGCGTTAGCTTTCCTGTGAGGTGAACCGAGTTCGAATCCCCAGCGATGGCTGGTCGAAGCGGATCCACATCCGGCTTGCACTGACCACTGTGCTGACGAGAAATATCCTCATTGGTAGACGGATCATAGGTTAGAGTCCCTTCGCTGTCGGGCTAACCATGGGAGGGTCTAGTGGTCTTTCCTCTCCACCAAACGTAAATGCAGGTTAATTCCATCAAAAAGTCCTCCACGAAGGCAAATTTCTCCCAATTCCTTATTAAGGAGCTCCCTTGTCTTTTGGATTGGGTTCAAAATTACAAGGCTACGAAGTTGAACATTAGTAGTCGTAAACCCAAACAATTGGGTCGGCTGTTCATCGACATTTATAAGATTATTAAAAAAAAGGATGCAAACATGTTGTCGTAGCGTTGATAATGTTAGATTAGTCGCAAATATAGCCTAAACTAGACAAGATTTCTTAATAAATTAATCGGTTAATACAGGGAAACTGATAAATTAATTATAATAGACTTCATTAGATTGTATTTAAGTAATCAGTATACATGAGGCCATAACAAGGCCATATATTTTTATTAATTTACTATGCAAATTTTAAATTTATTTCAAATCTTTGAAAATGTGTTAGTATCTTCAAGATTCCATACTTACGAACACATAGAAAAAGTTATTCCTTTTTCATTTCGATCTGTTTACGATAAAATAGACTTTGGAAGTTTCATAAAATGCAAATAAGAATCATTGAATATTAACTGAACATATACGTAATCTTACCCAATCGAAACATAGCAACGTGAGAACCATCAGATACTCTGTAGGACACATAGTTAATGATGTTCATATCTATGACATTCCTAACATCTGAAGGCTTCAAACACGTAAAGACACCTGAATGTTTCGTCCTAAACTCGTGATAGTTCCGAAATGTCCGAAAAGCCTTTTGGGTGTCGAATTTTTTCACTCTCAGAAAACGTAGAAGAAAACTGTCATCAGTTCGACATTTAATGTCATGCTGTTCTATAAAAAGATTAAATAATTAGATTAATTCCACATTTAAATAGTTAAGGAAACAGAATCTAAGTAAAAAATATCACGAAGCTTTATATAAAATGAAAAAGAGTGTTTGGCTTTAAGTTTAAGAAACGTTTATTAAATTTACTCATACGTGTTTGATAATAATTTACTGTATATTAGAAAAGAAAATTTGAGATTTATTTTCTAAAGACTACTGGGAGAGGAAGAAAAAAAGTGATTTTTTTTTCATATCGCGGAACGATTCTTACATATTATGTTTAGATCCTGTCAAAGCTACCAATTTATTATACACAAGCAATCGAATATCTATTTAGATGACATTATTTGTTTTCCAGTTATGTTGTCTTAGCTTCATTTACGAAGATTTGTTTTAAAATTGTTTGTCTAAATTTCTACAGCAGCCGTACCCCATTTATTTCGGTTTCGGAACCCTAAATAATCAACTTTCTTTTGGCAGAACCAACGCCTCCTACAGCTGAAAGCCTCCACGCGGTTTTTCATAGGTATTCCGATAAGACCACTATGAACACAAACCAGTTTACATTTAATCCAGTTTACATTTAATCCAGTCATTTAATCCAAAATTTATTAAAAATTCGAAAGTGGTAGCAAATATAAATCAAAAAAAAAATTTAACTCATGAATATGATTGGTTTATCTTTATTCACTTGTTAACCACTACCGATTCAATTCTTAAATATATATGGTGAATTTCTCTCGAGTACTTTTAAAATACAATTTGGGTTCATGCGCACAACTGGTTCGCTTTTAAAATGGTCTGCGCAGACTACTTATTAAATCTCGAGTGGTGGCTTGCTGATGTAGGAGGTCATAGCAGAACCCCGACACCATGAATTAGTTTATAAATGTAAGTGGAAACGTTATAACCTATAAAAGACTACTTTTAAAGTATTTAAATAATGGAGTGACGATTTTTCATTATTTTATCATTAATAATCTTAAATTTGGTTTTATGTCCGACAGTTAAATTTGCAGTCCTTCTGCTACATCTAGTCCAGTTACGAATTTGTTTTTTGTGTATATCTATATACAAACTGAAAGTGACTAAAATAAGCCTATTTATGGTTTAGATGAAAACATAAAAGAACTGCTTTAAATGTTGAAAATGGTTATTGAAGAAACATATTTCTTTGCAGTATTTACTTATTTTATTTTGATTTGAAAAGCGCTATGGGAAATACTAATACAATATTTTTAAAAAATGCTTGTAATTTTTGTAATTTATTCAATATATTGTTATTAGAAATATTGTATTTTCCATTAAAAAATGCCATTTCTATTTCTTTGGCATTTTACTTGAAATAATTTCATAAAGGCAACCGAAAGAGTAAATAAATTTTATGAATTATAGGTTTTATATAAATATAATCAGAAGTTTCAAAACGAATCACTAAATATAAAAAGTACTCACTCGCGGAATCCCTTTAAATATTTCACGGAACCCTAGTTCTCCTCGATACCATTTGGGAACTATTGTTCTAAAGTATCTACTGAAGGGTTTTAAGTTCCAATGAAGTTAAGCCTTATCGTATCAAATATTTAAAAAAAAAATGAGTATTTGGCAACCACTAAATATGAACAAAGTATTGGTACTAAAAAATTTTTTCTCCTTTTTTTTTTTTACAGAAAAATACATTTTCCTTGACTATCATAACTTTATTAACATTTTTAGTATCTATGCATGGCTGCCAATTTTCTACGCTCTTTGAGAAAATATCTTCGAGTGGCATCTGAGTTTATGATCCTTTGTTTCTTAAATTAGATTTAAACTTATTTTCCACCCCACTATCTATACATCTATATCTATACATAATAATAAAAGCGGCTGTGTGTGTGTGTGTGTGTGTGTGTGTGTGTGTGTGTGTGTGTGTGTGTGTGTGTGTGTGTGTGTGTGTGTGTGTGTGTGTGTGTGTGTGTGTGTGTGTGTGTGTGTGTGTGTGTGTGTGTGTGTGTGTGTGTGTGTGTGTGTGTGTGTGTGTGTGTGTGTGTGTGTGTGTGTGTGTGTGTGTGTGTGTGTGTGTGTGTGTGTGTGTGTGTGTGTGTGTGTGTGTGTGTGTGTGTGTGTGTGTGTGTGTGTGTGTGTGTGTGTGTGTGTGTGTGTGTGTGTGTGTGTGTGTGTGTGTGTGTGTGTGTGTGTGTGTGTGTGTGTGTGTGTGTGTGTGTGTGTGTGTGTGTGTGTGTGTGTGTGTGTGTGTGTGTGTGTGTGTGTGTGTGTGTGTGTGTGTGTGTGTGTGTGTGTGTGTGTGTGTGTGTGTGTGTGTGTGTGTGTGTGTGTGTGTGTGTGTGTGTGTGTGTGTGTGTGTGTGTGTGTGTGTGTGTGTGTGTGTGTGTGTGTGTGTGTGTGTGTGTGTGTGTGTGTGTGTGTGTGTGTGTGTGTGTGTGTGTGTGTGTGTGTGTGTGTGTGTGTGTGTGTGTGTGTGTGTGTGTGTGTGTGTGTGTGTGTGTGTGTGTGTGTGTGTGTGTGTGTGTGTGTGTGTGTGTGTGTGTGTGTGTGTGTGTGTGTGTGTGTGTGTGTGTGTGTGTGTGTGTGTGTGTGTGTGTGTGTGTGTGTGTGTGTGTGTGTGTGTGTGTGTGTGTGTGTGTGTGTGTGTGTGTGTGTGTGTGTGTGTGTGTGTGTGTGTGTGTGTGTGTGTGTGTGTGTGTGTGTGTGTGTGTGTGTGTGTGTGTGTGTGTGTGTGTAATCACAATATATCGCCCCAGAAGCCTCGCCCGGGCACGAAACTCGGCCCATAATTGTGTTTTGACATAATGAAGAAGTATTTTTTTTCTTTTTCAAAAATTTTGATTAGTTATTTAGTTATCAGTCATTTTGTAAGTCTATGCTTTTCGTCTGCTTTTTCGTCTTCAAAGAGCCATATTCAAAAAACTTTTAAAAAATGCATATACTTTTCTCCACTCTTATAAATGTATGCTAATGCGAACCTCACAATTGAAATATTAATTTTCGACAACTTAAACCAATAATATACGAAGGAATTAATAATTTAATTGTAAAGTTCGCATTAGTTTACATTTATTAAAGTGGAGAAAAGTTTAACTTTTGTATTAAAAATGTGGCAACGTATTCGATGCGTAAATAGAACGCTTCGCTTTGATATATTTGTCGCTGTTCATAATTGTTATAATAAGTTTTTCTTCTTCTTTCCACGCTCTATTTTTTTTTCTTAAGCGAAGACGATAATTTTTATAGCGATATTGTAGTACTTTGTACAACTAAAAATTCTTTTCACAACACTTTAAAAATATTTGCTTTATTTTCTTTATATATACAGAGATCAGTCGGCAAAGAATTCGATTAGGTTGAAAAACATTTCGCTAAAAAGGAACGAATTCCAAAAGAAAAAATAAACAACTTAAAGAATAAAAATGTTGATGCCAGCCAATTTTTTGAAAGTTAACTTAGAAATAACAAACCAAACGATGAACAAAATGACGTAGAAAGCGCAACTAGATCAAAATCATACAAGCACAACTAGATCAAATTATAATACCTGAGTGCTTGACGTAACAGATATAGAAATAGAATTTGATACCATAAAAAATTATATAGAAATAGAAATTGATACCATAAAAAGTTTATTCGTTTTCGTGTTCTTTTCATGTATTTAGCATTTTAGTTCTTTTTTTCCTTAAGCGTTGCAGCTATATAATTTCAAACATCCTCAAGAGCTATAACACATCTGCAGCAGAACTGGATATGAAGACAAAATTGCTGGACAGGAACACTTTAATTGTCCACTAATCTTCAGATTTCCTGCCATGTTTTAAAAAACTTTATTTGTGAAAACCTTCAGCGTGGCGGACAGCTGGCCGCTATAGGCGGCTAGTATGTAAATAATTTGAAATTTCATATGAAATGCAATTTTTTCCTGCTCTCTATACGAGGCTTTTAAAATGTTAGTAAAATTCCCCCAAAACTCTGAAAGCTGTAATTTTTATGTATCACTCTAAAGAATATTTTCAAAAAGCGTTGTAGTTGTCAGGTCTGTATTTGTGTGCTCATGAAAAATTCGGTAAACAATTATATTTTTTACAAACGAAAAATTGTGAATGAAAATAATGCACAGATAATTTTCATTCCTCGAAGAATATCTCTAACTGAAATATTCTTCTGCGATCTTTTTTTTGTTAATCTTTTGAAGATCTATAACATCAACATTTGGCAGAAAAGAGCTATTTGTAATCTGGTAAACGAGATCAATAAGCTAATAGTGTAGTTATTTTAAATCTAGCTTGCTTAATTAAAATAGATAATAATATTAAATTATAACACTCACACACACACACACACACACATACATACATATATATATATATATATATATATATATATATATATATATATATATATATATATATATATATATATATATATATATATATATATTCCATAGCTGCCAACCCGAAAATATTAACTACCCAGAACATTCAAGGAGGTACCCAAGTAACAAAATAACAATTTTTTAAGGTAAACTTATTTTGTTTAAGGCTGCCCCCATTTACAAAGTTTTCAGCACAATTAATCGATTTTCATATCGGTTAAAGCTGTTTGTGTGTAATGGTGGATAAAGTCATTATAAGTTAAATTTATTTAATCATTTGTAAAATTTTAATTTATTATATTTACTACCACTCTAAATATTCATAGAAAAGTGCGCCGATAAATTGGAACTGGTTGGCAGATAAGGTGTTTACATCCACAGTTTACTGCAAGTTTCTCTTAGTATTTTCATTTTCTTTCAGTTATACAAGCAAGGTGCTTGTCTCCCAGTAACAGCCACCCCATAGACTGCTAAACTCAAATTGTTTTTTATTTTAACTTTTTTTTTATTTCATGATGTATGGGATATGGGCCTTCTGCGCGGCACAGGTGCCCAATTTTTTTATAAATAAAGTAAGTAAAACACGGTGCTGATGTAGTTTTTATTCTTTCTGAAATCACATGTAACATACATGACGGACATGGTTTTATTGCAAGCAAATTTTCCTAGAAATAAAACAAGCAGCCCTGAGTAGCGTTCTAATAATAATGAAAAAGTAAAAGAAAATTATAACACTTTTTTGCTAATTTTTCAACGAAACGAGATATTGTAACTGTAGCAATATAAGTGATATTTTTCTCTCCAATTTCTTTGCTCTTTCTTTCATGAAATTTTAAAAACTGTTTTTATAAATAGCAATAAATGTTTATTTCAAGGTATTGTTTAATAAACGTATTTATATTTCATATAGTTTATAAGTGCAGTTTGAATTTAATGCAATTTTATTTCAAAATATTCTTCAACAGTAAACAGCTATTGAAAACTCAAATCTTTAATTTGTGTAAACCTCTACACTATTTTTTTCTAGATTTGATAAATGAGAAATAAAATATTCAAATGTCTCTCAAAAAAACTATGGCTTAACCCCTTGGGGACGGGTGATTCAGAAAAGCATTCGTGCAAAATCAGAATCAAGTTGTATTTAAATAAAAAACGGTAACTTAAATGTAGTCGTTGCTGATTTGACAGACTTACTTTGCTTTTACTTTAATTATTGTTAGTTTAAACATATATATAATCAATGTTAATTCAAAGTATAACTAAATAGTTTTATTTTGAACAAAGTAATGGTGAATTAAATAAATCAAACAATTATAACTCCGCCCACAAATAAACTGCTAAAGAAATACTTTGATTACCAGTTTTATATTTTTACCCTGATTGATACGGTCTTATGCTGTCACGTATTTGTGACAGTCGGCGCGAAAGGGTTAATCATTCTTTTCTTTGCCTCTCAACCATATATTAAAATGCTCTTAACCTCCACACGGTTACTTAAAGGTAGTCCGATTAGACCATTATGAATGTAAACCAGTTTACGAAAGAGCCATAATACAAAATCACGTAAAATACGAAAGTGGTAGCAAATATACGTCTAAAAATTTGTTTAATTTATGAATATGATTAGTTTGTCTTATTTATTTATCAACCACTACAGATTCAATTCTCAAATATATGTGATAAATTGCTCTCAATTACTTTTAAAACAGAATTTGGGTTCATGCGCACAACTGGTTCACTTTTAAAATAGTCTGCGCTGACTACTTATAAGATACCGTGTGGAGACTTAGCCACCCCATTTCAAATTCTCTTAAACAGTGGTTCCCAACTGATATTCCGCTTAACCTTGGAATTCTTTGAACTTGTTCTTTTTAAAAAATAAAAAAAAGAAAAGAAAAAAAAATGATCTTATTATTTAGCTAAATTGTTTTATCTACGAAAATTATCTAATTTGTTTCATGTTTTCTATAAGTTTCTATAATGTCAATATGTTTTGAAATTTTGACTTTTAAAAAAGCTCAGAAACAATTGTTGTATTGTAATTTAATGATTTGGTGACCGTCATTGTCAAGATTGCAGAACATATTTTCCTAAGAAAAATAAAAAATAATAAGCTTTATTGAATGTACTACTTTGTTCATTAGAAGGCAACTTTGGCCTAACTATGATCGGCCTAAAACTAACCATTTCAATTGTATCTGTTTTAGTGAGAAATTAAATAAGTTCTTTTACTATTTGTAATTATAAATTCATATCTACTAATTTTTAATAGAGCAGATTTACTTTTACTGGAGAATTATAGATTACTAGTATTTTCTGTTATTGTTATAGAATTATCTCTGTTGTGTAAATAGCATATTACTTTCAAAGGTCTTCATACAAAATACTAGGTGAAAAATGACTATAATGTCTGACTATTATTTTTTTTAATTAAAAGAAAATGGGCGCCATGGACAAATCGTTTGTTGAAGACAGTAAAGTGTACTATTTCTTGAAGATATTATATTACAAAAAGAAATATGCTGTTTGCTGAACAGTTTAAATTGAGGATTAGCCTTGATGTAATCCAGGATGCTGTTTAAATATTAAAAAAGTACCTTTATAATTCTGCTGCTTTGTCACTAATGCGTCATACCTTTCATTTACTTCATTTTCTTTAGAAAGTTTCTTATAAATTAAATATTTTTTATCGAAACAATATGAAACTTTTTAAAAAAAGAATGCTTAAAATTAATTCCTTAGTTTTCATTTTTAATATTATATTCTATTATAACTATATTACAAAATAATCTATTCTGAATATAATCTTTTTATTTTTAATTAGTATAACTACATACCTGCCAACTCTTCCGGATTTTCCGGAAAATTTTATTTTCGTATTTAAAGTGGTAGTAAATATATACTATTTTTTCTTTTATAAATTTAATTTTTAAATGATTTTGATCACCACTATTCTTACAAAAATTAAGCACATCAATGAATATGCGTTACTATCTTGGTTGTCAACTTAAGTTTTCTCAAATACAACGTAATTGTTTTCTTAAAATTGAAGTTTTATTACCACTGGGAAAAATTATAATGGAAAGGATTAAAAGTTGGCAGGTATGTAACTATATTACAAAAATTATATACTTTAAAATATATTAATACCACATACTTATTTTAAAAATTACTTATTAGCTACTATAATTTTTAAAAAATTTTATGTGTTTTTTTAACATATATCACAGCTACATTTTTGTTCCGTTCTAATTAAAGCAATTTATACCTAATGTTTATTAAATTTTAGTCAGACGCGGATTTGAAGCTAATTATTACTAGCGTTTTAATTACTAACGGGAATCTAGCTATTCAATTGTACTATTAAATTTTCAGAAATTAGAATCTCATTGGATTAGAAATCAGAATCTCATTTTTATTAGATGCAACCTATATTTCCAAAAAAGCAACTACAATAAATAATACTGCTACTTTCTTATAAAGGGACTTTTCCGTCACTTTAGAGTGGGACATCTCTTCTCTTGGGCAGAATATTCTAATGCACCTAATAGTATATATACCATTTTATATTTTGCCGAATTAGTACATAAAAACCATTAATTCAAACTCATGGTTATTTTTTTTAAATAGAATTAATTAAAGCAATATTCTATGAGATTATGCTGAAAATATGAATCTGAAATTATTACATCAGATCGATTTAACAATGCCTCAGAACTTCCTTTTCTGTTTCAAAGTAATAAATGTCTATCCGCCCTAGTTCGTGACACTTTTTTTATAGAAAAGACTGGCATAAAATATTTTCTTATGAGAAAATGTTTTGAAATTTTCATTGTTATTCTGATGCAGCCATTTAATTCTATTTTCTGGAGGAAAAAAAGGGGAGGGGGCTAGTTTTGCTTTGAATTTTACTTTTTTCGGACATTAAGCAATGCGTAGCAGGATTCGTCGCCCTGTTTCAATAAATCTTAATAAAATTAAAAGCAATAACTAGCATTTAGGGCTGTTTTTCAAAAGCTTCGTCGTAGTATGAAATTATGCCTTTTTGCGAATAATATGCTATTTTTATAACTGTTGTCAGTTTGCAACTGTTATTAGTGACTGTTAGGTCAAGTTTAGCATATCTAAAGCCAGCTACGTCTACGCTTATTTTAAAAATAGCGCAAAACATCTATATGAAGAAAAGCCACAGTTTTGTGAAAATAAAAAGCGTTTGTGGTCTAATTTTGTAATATTTAAAAACTTACTCCAATACTGCATTTCCTGGGCTCATAAAAATTTGCAAAAAAGGAGAATAAGGCAGTGATTCTGATAATTTTTATAATTTTGTATAGAAATAGAGTATAAATGTAAAGAAGAGAAAAGTCTCGAAATGGAGAAGCTTGTTAAATAAGATAATGTGAAGATCGAATATAAATGTCGGTACAATAAAGTCTGAAATTTAAGAAACTTATGAAATAGAAAATTTCAAAAATAAAATATAAAATTTTAAAAGTAGAATATAAAATTTTAAAAGTAGAATATAAAATTTTAAAAGTAGAATATAAAATTTTAAAAGTAGAATATAAAATTTTAAAAGTAGAATATAAATGTAAATATGATAGAGTCTCAAAGTTCATAGGCTTGTTAAATAAGAAAATGTAAAGATGGATAATAAATGTACGTGTGATAAAGTCACATAAATAAAGATATATATCGTCAATATATTGTAAAATTCAGGAATAATTGTAATTTTGACAAAGTCTCAAAATTCAGAGGCTTGTTAAATTAGAAAATGTAAAGATGGATTAGAAATGTTAATGTGATAAATCTTCAAATTTAAGAAATTTGTTAAATTAGAAATTGTAAAAATAGTGAATAAATGTAAATATGATAAAGTTTCAAAATTTATGGACTTGTTAAGTAAGAAAATGTAAAAATGGATAATAAATGTAAGTGTGATAAATCCTCAAATTTAAGACATTTTTTAAATTAGAAATTGTAAAAATAGAGAATAAATGTAAATATGACAAAGTCTCTCGAAAAGCACTCATATCTATTATTATCATTGATTGAAGCTCGGTCGCATCAACGCAATACAACGGAAATTCATTGACCTTAGTAAAAAATAAAAAGCAGTGTAGTTCAAAAATATTTTCAAATCAACTTACCTTCAATAAGGTGTTTGAACTCGATCAGAGCTTTCTTTTTCACATCGGCTGTTTCGCCCAATTCTTCGGCGGCTTTCTTACTCAACTCAGGTGTTAGCCCTTTGAACCACAATGGCAACGGCATCATAGTCACTAAGCGGTCAACTCAGAACAATCCTACAATATAGCCCGCCATCTTTTTTTTTCCAATTGCAGCAAATATTAAAACAGAAACAAACAAAAAAGGAACAGAAAAAAGGCAAACAAGTTTCTGTCCGACAGGGGTGTGCTGACGGTCGAAAAGAACTTTCTACTTTTCCGCGTTTCACCGTTCTAGAATAAAGCCGCGTGTCTAAGGTTTGTTTCGTCAGCTGTCAATCAAAAAAAGAGGTCCATGATGAAATGTATGTGGGATTTGAGATGGAATTAACATGACAATTCTACTTTTTTTATTGACATAAGTGGTTTCGAGACATAATTAGGGGAATATTTTTATTCTATTTGGAAGATAGAATGTATTCTTCAAATTTTAAAGACAATGGTCGTGCACTTCCTTATAAAAAAGTCTTTTATCTTTTTCTTAAAACAATATGCTTTGAATTCACTTTACGTGACTTGCGAAAATTTCGCTAATTCAATCCACATAATTATTTATCGTAATAATATGCAACCAGTAAAGCTTTTAACTAGGTTTTTTTTTCTTTTGTAATATAATAATTTAAACAAAAAGTTCTGATTCCAGCGCAAGATTTTTATCAAGAAGTAATTTTTAACTTAAGAGACAAACGCTTTAAAATAATCTTAATGAATTAGGGAAACAATACAGTCGTTTTAAGTAAAAAAGACTGTAATGCCAATTTGAAAGCAATGGAGAGATATTGTCTTTTTTATTACAACAGCATAATAATACTTAAAAACGCAATTTTAAATTGATTTCAATTTATTTTTTCTACAATAAAACAATTGTAACTTCATCATGAAATCATTTTTATTAACAAGTTGAATACCATGGGGGTCACCGGTGACCGGCTCTAAGTTTGTTCGTAACTCCGCGGTGGTCACCGGTGACCGGTGAAGCCAAGATTATTAGAAACACACAATTCGAATAAATTTTTAATATTATTATCGTTACTATAAAGGTTTATAGAAATTAATGCTATATAGAACTCACAAAAATAATTTTATTTATATACACAGAGATGCCAACTTGCTCCGGACAGCGAATAAACATTTTAAATTGTATTTTATTAATTGTGATTCTTGGTTTAATAAATTTAATTTAGTAGATTTTTATCCACCACTATTTTTAAACAATTCGTAGGCTTATATTATTCACCACTTTTTGCCAGAGTCATGCTAAACTTCTTAATAAAAGAGCAAAATCTGTTTAAATTTGCAAATCTAGTTTGTAGTTATTTACCGTTTGGCCAGACAGGCAAGTAAAATTAGCGTGGCATTCAGCGTGTTAACATTGTATTAAAAGAAACTTATCTTCGACTTTGAGCAGTCGAGGCATCATAACGTTTTAATGGGAACCGAGACATGCAAACTCCTCCGGATTCAACAAAATATGTTAAATAGAAGGGGACTACTAGCAGAAATTTATAAATTTTCGGTTAATTATAAATTTTCAGTTAACAATGCGGTGCATCACATAAGCTTTCAAATTATTTAGAAGTAGTGTTCAAAAAGAAAGTCTATAAATTGAATTTACTAAACTAAAAATACTTAATTAAAAGACGACCACTTGAAAATATTTATCCGATGTCTGGAGCAAGTTTTCATCGCTGGAAATCCACTTTTCTATACAAGAAAACCCATAACCTTTTCGGGACGGAGAGTCATAAATGTAGTGATACGAACTCAGAATCAGGACAGTAAAAAATAAAAAGCGGTAGCTTAAGTTGGGGCATAGCTAATCTGACAGACTTATTTTTGTTACCCCTTTAAATCTAACCCATCCAATCCCTTACCTGCCAACTCTTCCGGATTTTCCGGAAGATTTTATTTTCACATTTAAAGTGGTAGTAAGTATATACCATACCTGCCAACTTTTAATCCCTTCCATTATCATTTTCCCCAGTGGTGTTAAAATGGAATTAAAACTTCAATTTTAAACAAACAAATACGTTGCATTTCAAAAAACTTAAGTTTACAACCATGATGGTAACGCATATTAATATATGTGCTTCATTTTTGTAAGAATAGTGGTGATCAAAATCATTTAAAAATTAAGTTTATAAAAGAAAAAAATAGTACATATTTACTACCACTTTAAATATGAAAATAAAATCTTCCGGAAAATCCGGAAGAGTTGGCAGGTATGATATACTATATTTTCTTTTATGAACTTAATTTTTAGATGATTTTGATCACCACTATTCTTACAAAAATTAAGCACATATATTAATATGCGTTACTATCATAGTTGTTAACTTAAGTTTTGAGAAATACAACGTATTTGTTTGCTTAAAATTGTAGTTTTAATACCACTGGGAAAAATGGTAATGGAAGGGATTAAAAGTTGGCAGAATCCCTGCGTGTTAAAAGTGTAACTATACAATTTTTAATTCAAGCTAAGTAGTGGTGAATGAAATAAAGCAAACTACTATTACCCCGCCCTCAAATAAACTGCTATAAAAAATAGTTTGGCTACCAGTTTTATCTTTTTTACCCTGATTATCGACACCCTGAGAATGTATATGTGACTCGCCGGTCTCGAAGAAGTTAAACCATGTATTGGGACAAATATTGTCTTTTATATTGAAGTTTTCGTTTCATCTTTTTGATTAAACTAAATGACATTTCCCTTGCACGAAGAGAAGACTGCTAAAACATTATTTTAATAACATATGTCACTTGGACTCTAGTAGCCTATATTCTACTATATATCTTGGAAATATCCAGGCTATCCCGGCCCTTTATCTAATTGTACAAGTACATAATCAGATTAAAAGAAAATTAACTCTTATAGTAATCATAGTATTATAGTACCTGAAAAGTTTTTCCTTTCTTTATTATGGCATTATTGATACATTTTATGGGAAGATATTCAAATTTTGAATAAGTAATATCAAAATAGTATAGTAAGATGATAACAAAGGTTCATAAAGAAACAATTGTAAAATTCCTTTCTTCAATGCTATTTCTTTTTCTCTAAAATTCCGTATTTGTTTATTCTTTCGATGAATTCTTCTTGGCTGTAGAAGTAATCTTTGAATTCTTTGCTGTCCATGGGACCTAAAGTGCCTCCCAACTCATGTGGAAGAAAACTCGTTGGAATGTGCTCGTGCAGACTATTTAAATTACTTCCATGCAAATGGATCTATAAATGCAAATTAAATTACTATGGAGAATTAACTATAATACAAGATCATACATACAGTACAGACATATGTAAAAATAACTTAATTCTTCGTGCAACTGATTTGGTCACTATACGAAAGAACAGTTAATTGTTAGATTGATTTGTTTAACCCATTTGTGAAAAGTCCTTAAACGCAGAATTTTTATTAAAGATATTTTTAATATTTTTTTTTCTTTCTATTTTATGCTAATTTAAGTCAAAAAAGTGAAAAATATTACATTTAGCATTTTAATAATGGTTATGAATTACAGCATGAAACAATTATTTTTAAGTTATTCTGATCTATAAGAAACAGTTATTCATTTGAAATTTCTTTAGTTTACAAAATCAATTATCGATAAATTTTTGTTTTACACTTTAGTACTGATATAATTTGGATAATCTAACAGATTCTTTTAGTAAATATTAAACTTTTTTTTGTACTTAAAATTACAAAAATATATTCTTGTTTTCAAAAAATGCACAAAATGGTAAAGGGCTTTACGAAGAAGAGCAGTTGTCTCTTTTTTTTTTTAAATTGGGTATCTTTTTTTAAAAAATAAGAAAGTCGTAACACAAAAGTTTCCTTATAAGGATTTATTTTGTATCGAAAAAAAATTGTACTATAATTTATTAATTACATTAATATAGTTTTGTGAATTTAAAGTTTAAGCCCGAGGATTTTTTAACAAAATAGAAGGAATCATAAATGCATTCTCAGGGTGTCGAGAGTCAGGGTAAAAAAAGAAAAAAACTGGTAGTCAAATTATTTTTATAGCAGTTTCTTTCTGGGCGGGGTAATAATAGTTTGCTTTATTTCATTCACCACTTTTTAGTTCGAATTAAAAATTGTATAGTTACACTTTTAACACCTTACACATTTAACACATTGTATAGTTACACTTTTAACACCTTACACATTTAGCACATTGTATAGTTACACTTTTAATGCCTTGATAGCTACCACATAGTCTGCTGATCTAAGGAACTTATACACGATGGATGGAATACGGGCCACTGCGCAACCCATGCACCCAGCTCATAAAACAAGATCATATCAGAACGAGGATGGAATGTGCTAGATTTAAAGTGAAAACAAAAATAAGTCATTGAAATTAGCTCTGCCCGAAATTCTACCGCTTTCTATTTTTTTACTATCCTTATTTTAATTCTGTACGAATACATTTTCATTATGACTCGCCCGCTAGAGAAGGTAAAGAAATATCCACTTTCAGGACAAACACCTTCCAGTTGCAGGGAGGCCACAGGTGGCTATCTAGGTAAAAAGCGGTAGAAACTCAATTCACTTTTATTTATTTATTATCTCTTTAATTATTCAATCGTATCTACCACTATAACTTACATTTCACATTATTCATATACGAAAATATTTTTGCATTTACTATCAATATGATTTTGAGTCCCGATTTTCTGTATATATGCTATCATCAATTTTTAATGCTCAGTTCCAAATTTCTACTTCAATTAATGTAAATATCACAGATTAAGCTCGTATTTCATGTATATCCATCTAATCATGGCTGTATTCATTTTTCAATGGCAATTAATGTAAATCTCCGATCAAGTTTGTACATACTTCTAATCATGGTTACTTTATTATAATGTTACCACATTGTTACATAATTCAAAATGTTTTATTCACTGTATATAATTTTCATGATGAATGGGGTAGGGGCCGCTGCGCGGCCTAGGCACCCAGTTTTGTTTAAATAAATAAATAAATAAATTCACTATCAATAGTAAAGTGAAAAAAATATACTTTGGAAAGTTGCAAATTTTAATTTCTTGTACAAAAAATTTCTAAATTTTAATCATTAATTTTAGTCGTCCGTGGCAACCCTATAGTTGTTACCACTTTCCATTTTTTATTTCAGACTGTGGACACCCTGACTTGATATTCCACTTTCTTCACACGGCTGTTTTTGTAATTAAGACGACTTTTTGTTGACGAGCATCATTGAGCTAATAAACAGCTCAAATCATTCATTAATAGTACTAATTTAACAAGATCTCGGATATGACGATGGATTTTTTAACGAATAGTCGGTCTATTGTTTACCCTTTCGTTACGGCAGTCCATTCCACTGAGCTGACGCCACTGAACGGGTCCCAGTTGGTCAATGATATGTTAGCCACTGTAAGTTGAAGCAGATTGAGCCAGTTACCAAAAAGTATTACATGGATGCCGGCGAAATATGGCCTTCGTAACGAAAGGTTAAAAGGCTTAGATAAAATTTGTTATTTCTAGTAAAACCTATACTAACGAGACAACTGTGCAGGAAAAAGCTTTGAAAGATTGTGGAATTTTCATTTTTTTTAAAGAGTTTATAAACTCAGTAACAGTTCAATTTGTCCAAAATACATCGCCATCTACATAAGAATAAATTGTAAATAATAAATTCTAGCTCATCATTGTACAGTCTAGCTTTAATTTCTGCCTTTTTGGGGCTAACAAGCACCTTGATTTAACAACAGTTAGTTCGCCTGCCTTTTCCAACGTTCATTATCCTTCATTACAAATATTTTAAAATATCACTTTCATTCTTCCCCAAATGGATGATAGTAAAATTATTTTCCAAAATTGTTTGGGGAAATAAATACTAATACATCGCATTTCTTTGAAAGCTTTAAGTTGGCCACTGTTACCATGATGATATATGAAGTGGTATAAATTTATCATTAGGACAAAATTCTATGTAACTCAAATAATAGTACAGTAATTAATTCTGTGAACAAGAAAGGTGCATGTCTGCTTTTAATAGTGATAAATAAAAACTAAACTCAATGGTTCAATGAAAATATTCAAGTTCATTTTTTAGAAAAAAACATTTACTCTTCGGAGATGAGCTGCAATTTACAATTCAACTAATTGCCATATACATTATGCGTAATTATTCAGATTCTCTCAGAAGCATCAAATTATATCTAATATTCCATTGATTAATAACTATCAAGCATTAGATATAATCAGTTTTGTTTAGTGTTTTGATAGCAAACATCAACAATTTCTCTACAGTTAAGTTAATGCTATATTGTAAATGATAAATAATTTAATTTTTCAAACTAAAATTTCGAAAAGAGTAAGATTAGTTAAATATCTAATGTCTTTATTAATAATTACATAATGAAATAAATATTATTGACAATATATTAAATTTTCAGCACGATGTAAACATAAACTAGGGACGAGAACTTTTCTGGGACACGGTTTTCATTTTTAAAAGTTTAAATTTTAGTTTCGTTTAAATTTTAAATTCTTTTATTTGAAATTACACAATTCAAAATACTGTACGAATACAAATATTTTGCAATTTAAAAATTTTTTTTTTTAATTATTATATAGCCATTTCTTAGGCATAAACAAATATCTCATTCATAGCCAAAATAAAGTATTAACTAACTTATTTCCACATCGGGTATTTTACTTGCCTAATTCACATTAATTTTCTTTTCTTTTTTACACTCCTGTCTTCGTTTTATTTTGATATTTTTTTTAAATTTAACAATGTCCTGTAATATATTTTAGCACAGAAACAACTGAGCATAGCAAATATGTAATCTGTGAGCACAATTAGAACAGGCTTAAAAATTTTGAATGGTTTTGAAAAAAGTTATCACGTTATTCTTAAACAAACACATAGTAATTTAATGTGAACTATTACCAGCTTTAATTTTATATTTAAACTCATTCTATACTTACTCTTTCCATTAGTTTTCTTTTGCCTATGAGTTTAACCATTGAGAAAACAGCTTGCAAAGCATATGGTTCGTTAACTAAATGGATACCTTTCAATCTCTCTGGCCAGCAATCCTATAAGTAGAACAAAATTGAATAACATATTTCAATGTTTATTGAGGAAAAACAGTCAATATGTGTGAAATATTTACGTAATATTTAATAAATGTTTACGTAATTAGCATTATGCATGACGTCGTGACAAAAACACCCACAGAAAAATTAGTTTAACTATATAACGTTCACTTCGAACTATGTTAACATTCAAGTTCACTGCAACCTTTATTTAGTGTTAACGGAAACCATATTTCCGTTCTTAACACTAGGTTTACGGGACGCGTCATTTTGACGCATTTCGAATTTTTTTAAGAAAAATTACGAAACCCGTTTTCAGTTTTATTTTATCTCTTGTAATGACTTTTATCCATTGATATAGGTAAATATATATTGAAGTCTATTTTCTTCAAAAGCGTTGAAATATTGAAGTTCTCTTTGTGGTATACCTATCTCTACGGATATGCGTCAATTTAACGCGATCGTAATTTAGACAAAATTTTGAGTAGACATGCAATTATCACATCAATAATAAATTAGAATGTACGGACAATACTTCGATCCATTATCGTTATCTCAAATGAAACAAGCGATAAACTGTCGCCGATAAGCAATACTAGAAAGAACAAACGCAGAATGTCAATTGATGTCAGAGTGTCAGATTTTGAAGGTTTCAGTTGCTTAGTTCGAGTATTGAAAAATAAAATTTTACTAGAATATTTCATTTTTTTCTTATAGTATATAATTACATTGCTTTCTAAGTGCAGAGATGCCACACCAAAATAATTAAAAAAAAACGGTAAATAACTACTAAATAAATTTTGCAGTATACCGAAAAAGTGGTGAATTAGATAAGTCTGCGAATTATTTAGAAATAGTGGTGGATAAAAATCTATTAAATTGAATTTATTAAACTAAGAATCACAATTGATAAACTACCACTTCAGAATACATATTTGCTGTCGGAAGCAAGTTGGTTCTGCTATATGTATTCATTCATGCATCAAATTGATGCAAGTTAGTAGAGATAGGTATATAACCTCTTCTGACCTGATATTATCATTTTGTAAAAGTGGTAACTTCATTTTGAAAAATATACATACTTTAAAGTATTCATATGTACTAAAAAATAATTTCATTTTGTTTACTGTGAGTTTAAAATTCAAAACTGATCTTATAAAATCAATTGGAAGTTAAGTTAATGAAACTTTCAGCAGTCTTGAGAAAAGTTCGTCACCACTCTTTAATTTTTCCCACGTTGTGGATACTTTGGGTCTGAAGAGGATAAGAAACATCCGTGAACCTAGTGTTAAGTTGTCAATCCGTACAAGTAATGAAGCTTAAATTGGTTCAATTTGCGTGATAATTGGGCTTAACTTGGTACCAAGTTAAGGATGCAGTTGCACGATATTGCGGCTAAGGGCACGAGCGAATTTCTAACAGTGATGGTTGCAGGTGCTTAAATAGGACACTTCTAGAACATACAAATGCTCTAGCACAGGGGACTCCAAACTACGGCCCGAGGGCCACATCCGGCCCGCGGACAGATTTTGTCCGGCCCGTGGAGAGCTAGCATACTTGAAAACTCCTTTTAGAGAACATATTTTTTTAAGCAAATTAAATTTAGTTTACTGAAGTGTTCTAATTTTATGTTGAATAATTATTAATATGACATCTACATTGATATGGTCATGGGCTAACTACTCATAACATTGTTGTAGGCTTATTGTTATTGTTTTTGTGATAAGTTGGATAAAGAAACACAGAATTGTAATGAGTAATGGCCCTCGGAACTCACTGGAGTAATCAGTATGGCCCTAAGGCTGGAAAGTTTGGAGACCCCTGCTCTAGCATATGCATATACTTGTTTTTTAATTGATTCCTTCAGTAACAATTTGTATTTATTGAAATCAATACAATAAAACAAAAACTTTGTGTGAAACAATAAAAATTGGTACACCATGTATGACATTACGAAGAAAACACTCTGAAATTGGTTCAATGCGCCTTGAACCATATTAACATTTAATTTGGTATAACCTCAATAAGGTGATAAAGTGAACCATAATTCCATTCAAGTTTCCAATCAGTTCAAGCAATGAGGTTCAGTTTGTAAAAAGATATGGCTTAACTTGACACCATGTTAAGGTCGCAAGTGCACGGGTTTGTATTTTTTGAAACATAAATGCTTGTATTCGTGTAATAAAAATTTGCAATGCAGGTTAATATGGGTGGATTATTCTCCATTTTAATTTAAGTTATAATTATATATCAAAACTTTAAAAATTTATTGATTATAGATATAGTTATATTTGCTAGAAAAAGATATTGCATTTTCTTTTCTGATACTACCGCAATAATTAAATTAAGAATTCTACAATAATTTTAACTGACATTTAAAATAATCTGATTTTTCCGTCCGTCAAATTTATGATTTTGTTGCTTTAAACCATGGAATGATGAATATGAATTATATATATTCTTTTAAGTTTAGTTTTTTTTTTAATGTAAAACACTAGCGATACCTATATTACTTAAATTTTTATCGTATTCATCATGCCTAAAAAGGAAAATAACTTAGTTGATTTCTAAACATTAATCATTAAAAATGGCAAAGGTTATAGCCAAAACAAATGAAAAATTACAAAAGTATTGATTTCTTTTACTTATAATAAATGAATTTTATAGACATGAAATTCCGTCGTGATGTGTAAATGTCATGAATTTTCAAAAACAATATAGCTTATTCAGAGTTTTTATAAGTAGCATTGTGTGTTAGATTATATGTAATAGAAAATAATAGCTATTTTTTCTAGTTTGATATCCTTTTAAAACTATATAACGCATTGGTGCTTATGAATACATTCATTTTGTTTTGTCCCAGGCATAAATAACTTTACAATAGCTTTTTTTTCCATGTATAACTGTACGAAATGTATCAAAATAAAAAGGGTAAGGAGATAATGACTAAGCCATATTTATCACACCTTCATCGTACTTCACTTCTTCTATCTATAGTCATTAAATTTCAAAAAAAAAATATTAAAGAATGAAAAGAATTTGTGAATGAAAAAACATGTTTCAAATTTTTAAAATATATTGCTGTTTCATTAACCAACACCATATATTAACATTTACATACTTGAATTTATAAAAACAAACACTAAAATTATCATCATTAATTTAATCATCAATTGAATCACCTATTTTAAACTTTTATTACATATATTATGAACTCTAGATATATTTTGAACACTAAAATATTCAATAATATATTTTAAACTCTAAATGTTA
Organism: Parasteatoda tepidariorum; assembly: GCF_982258835.1. Classification (NCBI taxonomy): domain Eukaryota; kingdom Metazoa; phylum Arthropoda; class Arachnida; order Araneae; family Theridiidae; genus Parasteatoda; species Parasteatoda tepidariorum. The sequence continues at coordinate 27,222,456 of NC_141759.1, read as the reverse complement.
AAATATATTTTAATTCCGTATGTTATATTTTGATACGCAGCAAGGTGCACGTTTAATCTGCCGTAGCATGGGTGAAAGCCCTTATATAGCAAGACGGAAAAGAGAAAAACCTGGTACGTAAAACATTTCATTCCAGCATTTTTTTCGAAAAAAATGAAATATCTGCAGCTATCAAGATTTCTTTTATAATTCTGGCATATATATAAAACTGCTTCTTTTCCAAGATAAAGTAGATATTGTTGAAAAATTTAAAAAAAGAATAAGTAAACTCCTCCCCAAAATTAGCTATAACTGAAATGGTTTTACTACCAGCCTTTCCTCTTTTCCGTCTCGCTTTCACCCCTGTGCCGTAGCTAAAAGTCATCTCATAATTAGTAGTGTGGAAGTTTGGAACCAGCTCAGACGCTGTCGACGTCGTCTGACCAGGTCCAAAATTACATTGCATTCCTACCATGACCGTTAAAAGACAAAGCCCTGAAAAACAGAGCTAGATGCTTGACCATGGTTGTGTATCAATTAATGCTTAATGTTTTAAATCCCAAAGAAAATATATACTTAAAGCAAATACTTATTTCACTGCATAATTACTAACTTAAACATTAATATCCTAAAAAGAGTTTTCACATCAAAACTTAAGATGAGATATTTATATACATAATTTTTTTTTTAAATTTTGCCCTTGAGAAATCCTTTGTTTTCTAAAGATGTGCTTAGAAAGTAAATGAGGCATTATTAACCTTCAAAAATGACACTCATATTATGTCGAAACTAAGTTTTTTTTCCCTACGGCATGAACCACCGCATAGATACTTCACCATAAAATTTCAAGTGTGTATTCTACGAAGAAATTTAAAAAATTAGTATTCTTAAAGGTTATTATTCAAAGTGTATAAACACTTAGAGCAGTGGTTCTCATCCTATTTTAACCCATGTTTCCTTTTAACTAGAAGCTCGTTCCATCCCCCCTTCAAAAAGTCAATATTTATTCTTAATGTATTAAGAGTTTGATTAGTTCTCAAGATGTTTTAAAAAATAAACGAAAAAAGCGCAAAAACTTTTGATTTATTAATGTTTTGATTATTTTTATGAAAACAAACGATTTAAGTGAAATTAATATGACTGCTTTTTAAATGATGTATTATTAATTTTTCAGTACTAGTATAGCAATACAGTGTTATTAATCACTTTCCGGCTGTGAATATTTATTGATTGGTAGTCGTAAACTCAAAATTGGTCGACTGTTCAACGACGGTGAAAAAATAAAATTGTAAATAAACAGTCCTTTAAAGCTTAATGAATCTTTTATTCCAATAGTGTATTAAGACGTAAAATAGTTCTGAAATCATACCTGTAAAGCATTAGTAATGAATTTGGCGAAGGAATAAGTGACAAACTTTGTGTATTGTTGGATACCAGCTCCAAGGAAATCAAATACCACAATTCCTCCACTGATTTGTGACGCCTCACATTCTAGTATCATTTCTGCGCAGATGAAAACGGTGGCGACTAATTCTTCGGCTTTGGCGAGTCGTGGGTTATAGGAGCCTGTAAAATAATTAGTTTAAAGACATGAAATAAAAAGTATGTTTAAGCTGTTTTATTAATAGTTCTAAAATATTAAAGCTCTCAATACAGATACAGAAAACTTCTGACAACAGACATGAAAAATATTGTTTTTATAATTTATTCTGAACAAAAAACGTTTTGCAAACTCATTTATCCAAAAATAACTCCATTATAAAAATTATTTTTAACAAATACAGCGTACTTCATTTATTAATTATTAACAAACTTTAAACTGTAAATTTCATATATTCATAATTGATTTTAAAATATAAAAAGCAGAATTTGAACAAAATCAGTAAAACAATTTTTGGCTTATAAAATTTAAAATAAAATTTTTTTTTCATTTTTCAAGAGCCATTAACCAATTTCATTCAAATTACTCAGTTTGTCATTTAATGACACAGATTTACAAATCGTAAGGTTCAAAATGTTTTCAACCATTACAGAATTTGAAGGAAAAGACGTATCATGAATTATTTTTTACGTGGAATTACTTTTAGACAAACATGCTTTATAATTGTGCACAAAAGTTTTCGTTTTGCTTTAAAATTATCGAGGCATGGTTAAATATGTAAAAAAAAGTATAGATAATAAGAAATAATTCAGAGGCCCAAATTTTCTACCGATCTTCTCACTAAACTCTTGGGACCATATTTTCCAGTTTGCGACTACCCCCTCACATTGTAATCGAAAATAAAGGCATACTTATTTCAAGAAAGTACGCTTTGTAGTCGCGTTCCATGACTTTAAAACTAATTAATTAGTCAGTTTTTTTCATCATTAAGATTACCACTGAGTACAGAAATATCCAATCATGAGGACAGAAATTTCAGGGGGTGAAAACTATTTTCTTTTGCTCAATTTATTTTTAGACCGTTCTACCGACTAAACTATTGTGACTACATTTTCCAGATCTAAATCAATCTAAATCAATCAAAATAATAAAGGCATACTTATTCCGACAAGAAACGCATTTTTACGGGCTCCGTATCTTGCAAACCAATTAATTAGTCAACTTTTTGCATCATTCATACCCTCCAACTTATGAGGATTTTGAAAATAATTCTTTCTAGTGGTAGCAAACCAAAGTAGAAATTTTTAAAGCAAATGGATCTCTCATAAAACTTTTATCAGAACTTAAGAATCTAGCCATATGGCCTGCACTTTTATTAGTAATAGTGGACAAGTTACGCTAAGATCAATTATTTTTAAATATTAAGACATTAATTTTGCTACCGTCAGAAAAGAAGATTTATGAAACTACGGAAATTCCGTAGCAGTTGGAGGGTATGCATCATTAACCCTTTTGCGCCGATTGTCACAAATACGTGCCAGCATAAAACCGGATCAATCAGGGTAAAAAGATAAAACTGGTAACCAAAGTAGTTCTTTAGCAGTTTACTTTAATTTATTTAATTCACCATTACTTTAGTTCAAAATAAAATAATTTAATTATACTTTGAACTAACATTGATTATATACATGATTAAATTAACAATAATTAAAGTAAAAGCAAAGTAAGTCTGTCAAATTAGCAACGGCTACATTTAAGCTACCGTTTTTTATTTATTTACGTCCTGATTCTGATTTTGTACGAATGCTTACCCGTACCCGAGGGGATAAGGCTCATTTCATAATGAAATTTAATTCATAATAAAATACACTTCAGTTCATTTCATACTCATAAAATTCATAAAACGTAATCTTAAGTGAAAATCGTCTGGTTATTGCAATCTGGCCCTTACCTAGTCTGCATATTGCAATGTGCGAACCATCAGGAACTCTGTACGGTGAATAGTATATCATATTCATTTCCATTATAGATCTTACTTGAGATGGTTTGAGATTCGTGAACACTCCTGCATGTCGAGCTTTGAAGTTGTAATAATTCCTCAACACTTTTATTGCTTTTTTGGCATTGAATTTCTTTGCACGTAAAAAACGCAGAAGAAAGTTTTCATCCAATCTGCTGTACAAGTCTTGCTCGTCTAGAAAACCCAAAATTATATTAGCACATTATTGAAGAGAAAATTTTAACTGTAGTAATTTTTACTAGACAACAATTTAAGAAAAATAGAAAAGACACAAGATGATGATTAATAGAAACATACGGTTTATTTTGCTCCGCTTACTAAACCAGAACACCTTTTATCTCTAAATTTTAAAATTAATTACAAAAATTGTCAACAGATGGCACTCTCAAAATACTAAAACCTTTTTGAGGCATTTAACTTAGAAAAACTCTTACATAATGGAAAATTTCGGTGCTTGTAAACAATGTTTAAGGATTAATTTTCCCAGGTATACAATTGTTTTTTAGTAATTGGAAATATGCAACGCAATCTGTTGAGACATCATTATTTTTTGAAAAATATTTTTATGTAATAATCAAACTGCGAATTCGGTAAGATTTTGTTGCCCTGGAAGGACTTCTGTTCACTTCTGCCATTTCGTCTATGTATCACAAACTCGATATTAAATTTAAATTTAAAAAAAAAACATGAGTTATGTATTTTTACTAAAATAAAACACATTAATCAATGAAACTTGATGGAATATTTTTCTTATCTTTTCTTAAAATTGATCTCTAATGTTCTCTTGATTGCGCTCTTGTATATTTGATTGTTTCCTAAAATTTTGTTGTACTGGAAAGACTTCTGTTCACTTCTGCCATTTCGTCTATGTATCACAAACTCGATATTAAATTTAAATTTTAAAAAAAACATGAGTTATGTATTTTTACTAAAATAAAGCACATTAATCAATGAAACTTGATGGAATATTTTTCTTATCTTTTCTTAAAATTGATCTCTAATGTTCTCTTGATTGCGCTCTTGTATATTTGATTGTTTCCTAAGATTTTGTTGCCCTGGAAAGACTTCTGTTCACTTCTGCCATTTCGTCTATGTATCACAAACTCGATATTAAATTTAAATTTTAAAAAGAAAACATGAGTTATGTATTTTTACTAAAATAAAGCACATTAATCAATGAAACTTGATGGAATATTTTTCTTATCTTTTCTTAAAATTGATCTCTAATGTTCACTTGATTGCGCTCTTGTATATTTGATTGTTTTCTAAAACAACGTTAAGAAACCAATTAAATGTTGCCACTAAATTGAACTTTTTCCCTACTACTTAAATAGATGTCATTGCTGAGCAAATTTTTTTCATATTTAAATATTTGAATTGTGGTTTAAGCGTACGATAATCATTTAAATTCAAATTACTTATGAGGTAAATATGCTTTGTTTTAGTTGTGAAATTTTCCAATAACAGATAATATCAAACCAATTACCTAAAATGACTCTTATTATAGTCATGCGATCACCAATACGTCAAACATTAGGAACAAATTTATTTTATTTCAACGCTGGCATGCGTTAAAAAGTAGACTTTTTTTTTTCTTTCTTTAAAGGTATTTGAATTTTTAACCATCAGGAATCGGTGTAATCGAAATTTTGAGAATATGATCCAAACATTTAAGTCAGGGGAGAGATTTTAATTTTTACGTATTCCGTCATATATCTGGATAAACTGTTCGAATTGGAGTTGACGGGTCGGTATAGACATCACCTTCAACATCAGAACTCCACACAAGTTTTTATAAGTAGTCTGCGCAGATTATTTAAAAAGCGAACCAGTTGTGCTCATGAGCCCAAATTCGTTTTTAAAAGTATTAACTAATCAAGTTTTTCAGAGTACCTATCCATGTATGGATATCTGCTCTTTCATCTAAATTGAATAATATGTGGTGGAAGGGAAGGGAGGTGCTGCGTTAACATTAAGTTAAATCTCAGAATGAACAATAATTGATAAAATCAAGTCTGAGTCATGCATAAAAATAAATCGCAAGTTGATACATAATAAAGGGAACAAATTGAAGATAAAGATAAAGAAAGAATATTTACACTATTTACAAATGTTTTTAAAAGTAATTGAGAGATATGTATCATATATATTTAAGAATTGAATCCGTAGTGGATGAAAAGTAAATAAGACATATATTTGCCACCACTTTCTAATTTTCAATAGATTTTCTATTAACTGGCTCCTTCGTAAATTGGCTTGCTTTCATAGTGGTCTGATTGGACTACCTTTCAGTTATAGGAGGAGTTGTACTCACGTTTGAAATGCTACAATTAACTTTTTTTTTGTTATAAACAATGTATTATTGTAGTGAGAAAACATATTTTCTGCAAAAATAGCGGAATGATAATATGCATCTTGTGACTATTTGATCTGTTTTATTGACACAAACTGTAAGGAAGAATTTTATCATTCAATATCGCGTAGTCGGCAACAAATATTTCTATCTTTTTTTAATTACTAAGTGTACATAGTATTCATTAAATAATTGTATCTTTTTAAATAAAAAAAAGTAATAAAAGTGTTCCCTTTTCCAAAGAAGCGCCTTTAATAAGGTGACCAGGGTTCTCAAAAAACTAAAGAAACTAGTAGTTAAATTACTAAAGGAACATTCGAAAACTTTTCTCGTTGTCTTTTCAAAAAAATTATTCCTGTTAGAGAATCCTTGCAAGGGATCTTTGTTCTAAGAATTTTGATTTGGAAAGATAAAACTGTGAGTTTTCTAATGCAAAGAAATTTTACGAACAACTTTTTAGTTTCTGGTGGACGCTGGTCAGCTTAGCTTGAATGCAAACCATAAGTATAGAGAGAAAAATACGATCATTACTGAATTTGATAAATAACATTTTTTAAATTATTGTTTGCATGGATTTACTTTTAGTCAAACATGTTTTGTAATTGTGTGCAAAAGTTTTCGAAACATGGTTAAATATGAAAATAAAATATTAATTATTATAAAATAAACTATTCAGAGACCTAAAGTTTTTATCATTCTCCTGACTAAACTATTGGGACCATATTTTCCCGTTTGCGGTATTGCGAAGGACAAAACTTTACATCGGTCAACAAAAAAAAAAAAAGCATACTTATTACAACAGAGTACGCTTTTTGGTCGTAACTTAAAAACCAATTAATTAGTCAGCTTTTTAGCATCATTAAGAGTGGCCCTGAGTGCACAAATATTTAATCCTGTGAACAAAAGTTTCTCTGGAGGTGGTAACTTTTTTTCTTTTGCTCAACTTACTTTTCTACCTCTCTCCGGACTAAACTATTCAGACTACATTTTACACTTTGCAGCAACTCAATCTAAATCAAAACTAATCAATCTATCTACTCAATCAAAGATCTAAATCAATCAGAAATTACGAAAAATCAATCAATCAATAAAGCGAAAAATTATTTTTCTGCATGGAATACGAATTTATTTTTGGATGAACGAATTTAGCCAAAGTATTATCTTTGGATGAACGAATTTAGCCAAAGTATTATCTTTGGTTGAACGAATTTATCCAAAGTATTATCTTTGGATGAACGAATTTAGCCAAGTAATATCTTTGGATGAACGAATTTAGCCAAAGTATTATTTTTGGATGAACGAATTTATCCAAAGTATTATTTTTGGATGAACGAATTTAGCCAAAGTATTATCTTTGGATGAACGAATTTAGCCAAAGTATTATCTTTGGATGAACAAATTTTAAAATTGTGAGCAAAAAATTTTCGATTCTCTTAAAAAATACTCGGAAATAAGGTGAAAAAACTAAAATTAACATTAAGGAGCCTAAACTTTGGACCAGCCTCCAGACCAAGCATCGTCTGCACTAATTAATTAGCATATTTGAAGTCACCCCCTCTGACCATTAAGATGGAGTCCTAGAATGTGAAGATCCGATCATTAGAACAAAAGTTATTCAGGGTAAGTTTTTTTTTTCTTCCTTTTTTTGCACAATATACAACTCAAGTGCTTCCTAATTAAAAACAACAAAAAAAAACATAAAAAAGACTTTTACTTACATAGACTCTTTTGTTTTGACTTTATTCGAACTACAGATTAAGCTAATTTTCTCGGTATTAATCATGCTATAGCATCTTCTTTCATAAGATCAAATGTCACGAATAAGGTCATTATATAATATAATGATATTAAATTACCTTCGTAAAATGCATTAATTTCTCGATTAAAGTGCAAAAATAAAGTATTGTCTTTAACATGGAATAAGTAATTGATCACGATAAATTGCTTTAAATAAAAATTTTAAAAAAATTCCGAAACCGTTTTTTTTTTTAAAAAGTGTGTGTCAACTGTTAAAAGTAAATACATTAGATAATCATCTTAATCACAATTATTCTTAAATAACTCATATTATCCCAGAATAATTTTTTCTAATGTTAGCTTTAAGAATATTAAAGGCCATTCATATTGTTTAGGCTTACAACTTCCCCTTAACTTTAACTGGTTTTTTTTTTCAAAGCTAGGATTTAGCTTCGAATTCGGCCATTACATTTAAATTATACGAATAAATAACATTCTCTCCTCAATTCAACCGTTTTGTTATTGATATTTATCATTGCGTTAACAATTTCATTTATAATCACACTCAATCCTAAATAGCCTACATTATCTCAATTGTTTTTCAATGCTAACATTAGGAGTCATAAAATTATATAACATATCTGCATTATATTACATATCTAAGTAATTAATTTTTCCTTTTAAATAATTTTTCACCACTAATCCATCAACAATTCAAAGTATCATATGAAATGTAACTTTATAGAAAATAAATTATGTATCTCATGTATATCGACCTAATCATGGCTGTATTCACTTCTTTTTTAAAGGCAATTTATGTAAATCATCGATCAAATTGTACAAATTTCTAATCATGGTTTTTTTATGTTACCACACTGTTACATAAATCAAAATGTTATATTCACTGTAATAATATTTTTATGATGGATGGGTTAGGGGCCCGCTTCGTGGCCTAGGCACCCAGTTGTTTAAATAAAGCAAGCAAGCAAGAAAATAAATTATGGTGACATGACAGTTTTATAGCGTGGTCTTTATTCTGCAAGTTTATTATTTAATTCACTTCCAATTCTTTAAAACTTTCGCAAAAAGCGAAGCATTTGGCATCCCAAAAACTGCCAACTTTCGGTGATTTTTTTAAAAATTTATTCTCGTGGTACCTAAATTTATGTTTTAATGCTTTTTTTTATGCATATGAACTTATTTTCCACACCACTACATGTAAATTATTTAAAAGTTCACGTGCAACGCCACCTTGTTCTATTTGTTTCCTGATGAGGTTCTTAGAAGAACTTAATTACTAAAAATAACTTAATTATGTAAAATTACTAAAAATTCAGAAAGCTTAGGCATTTTAATGTCTACTACCATATAAAATAATTTTTAAAAAGCTTAGTAGTTAGCAAGCCTGCATATCTGTAATACTTACCACCATAATTTCCAAAATTAAAAAGAAATCTGAACAAATTTCCCTATTGTGAGCAATTTCATGTTAAACTTTTTCACTCCGAATACTGTTTGAATCGATGTAACCATCTACTGTTACTGTTTGAATTGGTGTAATCAATTAAAACATATTGCACAATAATTTTACATAATTTCTAAAATAAATAAAATAACGTTGTTACAAATTATTAAGATATTAGGGATTTTAGAGTACCAACTTTTCATCTCAGCGTAGAGTCAGTGGAGTGCAAAAGGTTAAAAAGCACATATTTTTAAACCATTAGAAAAAAAATCTTTAGGGCTAAAACAAAAAAGTTTATAGCTATCATAAATAGATCAAAGTGAAAAGACATGTAGTTTTATTCCCAAAAACAAAGGCTGTTACAAAATATGCTACAAGTTTTCATTTTGGGGGGATAGATAGATAGAAATATCGCCAAAAGAAGACGACAGCTGGTGGGTTAATAAGCCTTAAACTTACCATTAATGAGCCTACGAAATTCAACCAGAACTTTTGCTTTTATGTTTGGTTTCTCATTCAATTCTTCTTCAGCTTTTTTAATCAATTCAGGTGTTAATCCTTTGAACCAAACTGGAAGCAGCGACATGTTAAAAGTTTTAAAAATTCCACATTAATAATAAATTTTACAAAAATACGAATACGTCTTAGCTCTGTGGATTTGTGGCAGTTTTGAATCTGGTTTTGAGCACGTTAAAAGGCCACTAAATAATATCGTTATCATCAACAATTTTTAGAATAATTATTTCGTTTATTCTTGTTTACTTGAGGTCATCTGTCGTTAATTGAATCATTTTCCTTAACAAACGATGGGTTTTATCTCTTTACAGCTACTTAAAGTTGACACAAAAGGAAATTTTAAAAATATATATAATAGAGCTGTGCTGAAGCATAAGAAATAAATACCGGAAAGTTTGAATACCAAAGCATGACGCACACATTAACATGTTTGAAAATTCCTGTATAACAACTAATTACTTTATAATTACTGTATAAAAAAAAAACTTAAGTAATTATATTAAATTTGTATATTTAATTGCAGATAGTTTTAAGTTAAATTAAATCTTTCTTTGTTTTAAATTGAAACAAGCATAGTCAAAATATTTTCACATTTCTTTGTTTCGAATTAAAAAAATTATAATCAAAATATATTTCTCATTTCACTTTGTTGTGTGCCCTTGGCGTTAATTTATTTATTTGTTTTCCTTACATTTTTATCTTATATATATATATATATATATATATATATATATATATATATATATATATATATATATATATATATATATATATATATATATATATATATATATATATATAACTTTATAGATAAATGGATATAAATTTTACGCTTTTCTAAAAAGTGTTTTCCTAGTGGCACGGAATAGATAAAAAAATAATATAGTATGCTAATATTCAGTTAAAAATTTAGCCATCACTTATGTCTACTTTTATAAATGCGCAAGCTTATTATACATATGCTTAAATTATTTAAATGTAATGGTAGCAAAAAAATATTTTGAGCCTCATTTATTTAAAGAAAATTAAAAAATAATTATAAAAAATTTTGGCACTACTTTAAGTATAAAAATAAAATCTTAGGCAAAAACAGGAAAGTTATCAAATAAACATGCTAAAAAAGATGTAATTGTGAATAATGACTTATTTCGTAGTGTATAAACCAATGTGTGCCTTAGCGTCATTTAATATGAGAGGTTTGTTTTCATTTTTTAAAAAGAAAATAAGTGACAACCCAATTTATAAAAGGAGTTAATTACCGGAAACGAGATTATTCTGCCTAAAACAATATATTAATAACCTGCATATTAATGTATATACTTGCCTTCCAACTACTACGCTTTTTGCAAACTACTTTATACACTGTTGGAAATTTAAAAACCAGCGCTTTCATAGGGTTCCCGCAGTCCTTGATAAATTTTAGTAGTGGTACTAAATTTAGGTTAATGCTAGAATATATTTCTTACTTTATTGTATCACTTTATCGTTAAGTGGTTTAGAAAGCTGGAATTTTCATGCATATTTTCTTTCGAAAACAATTTTTAGTAGTGATTACTCAGATATTTGAAAATTCGACATTTGTTTTATTTTCGTTACCACTTTTTTTTTAAATTTTCAAGACCCACGGGAACTCCGTTTCAGAATTTTTGGTGATTTTGCCGACATGTTTAAAACCTCTCCACGAGAGAGCTGAAACAAAGTGGTGTTGCATATAAACTTTTAAACCAATTATGTGTAGTAGTGTGGAAAATAAGTTTAAATGAATAAAAAATAATATATTATAACATAAATTCAGCTTCCACTAGAATAAATATTTTCAAAAAACTTAGAAAGTTGGTAATCTCCGCCAACTATTGCGCTTTTTGCAATATATTTATAGAGTGGTAGACGTGTAAAAGCTTAAGCTTTCTGAATATTTGGTAATTTTGCCAACTTTTTAAAAAGCCTCACCAAGAAATAGTTAATACTTTAAAACATAAGCTTAGATACCACTAGAATAAATTTTTAAACAAAGCGTCGAAAGTTCGCAGCCTTGAAACTGCAATAGAGCTACATTCCATGCGATACTTCGAAGTTTCGATAGGTAGTGGTGGAAAAATTACTAAAAATAAAAAATACTAAACTAAGCATAACTTAAATTTTATTAACACTAGAAAATACTCTTATACAAAGCGAGGTAAGTTGGCATCTCTGCGTATGCATACCCTCCAACTGCTACGGAATTTCCGTAGTTTCAGAAATCTTCTTTTCAGACGGTAGCAAAATTAATGTCTTATACTTAAAAAAAATTAATTTTAGCGTAACTTGTCCACTATTACTTATAAAAGTGCAGGCCATATGGCTAGATTCTTAAGTTCTGATAAAAGTTTTATGAGAGATCCATTTGCTTTAAAAATTTCTACTTTGGTTCGCTACCACTAGAAAGAATTATTTTCAAAATCCTCATGAGTTGGAGGGTATGCGTATGTATATTATTACGAGATCATTCGATTCGATCCATGAGATTGATCGATTAAAACGAGATCATTCTGCCTAGCCTAGCACAATATATTAATTCTGTTTTTGTTTTTTCCTTTCACGCTGGAATAGTAGGTAACGATAATTAAATAATTCCAAGAAACTGAAGCGGTAAGATATTACTTGATTAAAAAACAACATTTGCTTCAAAATATACAAATTGTATATAACAGTGGACATGGTTAAGGCGCTCAAAAATAGGCGCCCATTTTCAAGACTTGTAAACATTTTTATCCAATCTGTATATTTTTGGAGCGAATGAAGTTCTTTAATCAAGAAAGAATTGTGTATTTTATACATGAACTACTTTAAGCAGCTAGGTAGTAATTGGTGAAAAGACTACCAACTTTCATCAATGAAAACTAGATAGTAGGTAGGTGGGTGTAAAGCTACGCAATTGGCCGTTGGCGACGGTTTGGGAAATATCCCTGATGAATACCGGTGTAAGAAACTGTATACTGTAGAACCAGTATGATCGTACCACTTTGATCGCACCCTCGGTCCCTACGCAGAGTGGTCAAAGTGGTCAATAAACCGCTTACTGACCAGAGCCAGTGATGCTTGTTCTACTGGGAACAGTGTCTTTATGATCATTTACTGCGGGATTTTTAAAAAGTAAAATAAGTGCTAAAAATTCGGGTATATTGTTTTTACAATGAAAAATTGCATTTAGTTTTTGTGAAATGTCCAGTTTCTGTAACGGACATTTTAAGCTACGCTCATTTTTTCCGAATAATTTGTTATGTCCATTTTCGTTACCGAGCATTTTTCACTTGTGTCCAAAATAAAAATTCAAGTCGAAGACTATCAGTTTCAGAAGAATTTTTATAAGATTTACACAAAACTTTAAAAAAATGCTTTAAAATTAAATTAAGTAAAATAAAAACGCTGACATTATTTAATAGTATTCTGCTTTAATGTACGAATAATGGTTACTATTTGAAAAAAAGAAATTGTTTTTAAAATTAAAATAAGAAAAAATAACTTTAACTTGATTTATAATTTTAATAGTATTATGCTTTAATGTATAAATAATGGTTATTATTTAAAATTAAAAGAAAGAAGAGAAAAAGAATTTGCCTTTAAATTTAAAATAAATAAAAACAAAAACTTTCGCAACAAAATTTGAATAGTATTCTGCTTTAATGTAGAAATAATGGCTTTTATTTTTTTAAAAAAAAAAGAAATTTGCCTTTAAAAGTAAAATGAGTAAAAAAAAAGACTCTACATGATTTTAATAGTATTCTGCTTCAATGTATAAATATGGTTATTATTTGGGGGAAAAGAAGAAAAGAAAAAAAAGGAATTTGCCTTTAAAATTAAAATATGTAAAAAAAAAACTTTTTCATGATTTTAATGAAATAGTACTCTGCTTTAGAGTATAAATAATGGTTATTACTTTTAAAACGAATTCACTGCAAAATATTTTTGAAATAGGAGGTTAAAGGTCAGTTAAAGCACTGATACGTAAAATATGACGTCAAATTAAGTAACAATGATGCAATCACTCACTCAAGGAAGTCATATATACAGTTACCTCTTAACTCAAGTTTTAAAACAATGAAAATGGATGCTATTAATTTCATTAAAAAAATAAAATTAATTGTTAAAACAAAGATAATATTTATTTTTGTAATTGGCAGTATGAAGCAACCTTCAGTTTTTAATGTAACTATATTGAAATTTTGGTTGCATAGAAGAGTTAAAATAAACAGATTTGCAAACAAATGTTGTTTCATTCTTAATTTATTAACATTAGGTTTACGGACGTTTCTTATATACCTATCTCTTCGGACACACGTCAATTTGACGTATGAAAGAATTGTGATTCTTAATTTAATAAATTCAATTTACTAGATCCACCACTATTTCTAAATAATTTCTATATAATTCACCACTTCATATTTCAAAATTTACTTTGTTGTCATTTACCATTTTTTTTAATTATTTTCGCGTGTCCGGAGCAGTTGGCATCTCTGCACTTAGAAACCAATGATTATGTATACTATAAGAAAAAAATGAAGATATGAGATATATATTTATGAAATATTCTAGTATTTTATGTTTCAATACTCGAACTAAGCAACTGAAACCTTCAAAATCTGACACTCTGACATCAATTGACATTCTGCGTTTGTTCTTTCTAGTATTGCTTATCGGCAACAGTTGTTTATCGCTTGTTTTATTTGAGATAACGAATCGAAGTATTGTCGGTACATTCCTATTTATTATTGATGTGATAATTGCTTGTTTACTTAAACTTTTGTCTAAATTATGATCGCGTCAAATTGACGTATATCCGTAGAATCAGTATACCACAATTTCAATATTTCAACGCTTTTGAGGTAAATAGCATTTAATATATATTTACTTCGATCAATGGTTAAAAGTCATTACAAGAGATAAAATAAAAATTCAAACGGGTTTTATAATTTTTCTTACAAAAGTCGAAATCCGTCAAAATGACGTGTCCCGTAAACCTAGTGTTAAGGTGTAAATGCAGGAATGCCACGGGTGAATACAAATGTAAGAAGTGGTAGAGATTCAATTCATTTTTTTTTAAATTTAATCCACTTAATTTTTCAATGAATATTACCTCATAACAAAATATTCATATTTAAATCGAAATCAATCTTTGCATTCGTTTCCAATTGTAAACTAAAACAAATACGCTAAAAATAGCAGCTAATTTAACTTTTAATAAAATTAAGAATTTCATTCGTCACTACTTTTTGGATTTTAGTGGCTTGTGGCATTGTGGAAATGAGACGAGGAGTATTAATTATCAACACAGATGGGCATCATTCACGAAAATTTTATTCATGACTAACATTAGTCAGAATAAATTTATTCTGAATGATTATTCATATGTAAATTCAGTCATTATTCATCATTTATTATGCAAATTTTTAAATAATGATTGATGAATAAATTCATTAGTCGTGACTAATTTTTCTGAATAAAGTTTTGAATAATCTGAGAAAAATGCAAGCATTATGCCATTTTTAGTGCAGTTTGCGGATCGATTACAGTAACCGATTACGCGTGTAACTTATAATTTATAACACATAATGATTGCTTAGTAATCAACAACTTGTATTATTATTACAAGTAATTATAATTTTTTATAATAATTATAATTTCTTTTTATAGTAACAAATATATAGTTCTTAGATGGTAACAAACAATGATAATTTCATATATCAAGAGGTTATGTTTATTTATAATCACAGTAAGAAGGGATTACTGATAATTAGTATTACAGATAATCAGGATTAGAAATAATCAAGCCCTGAGATCGCAAGTCATCGTGACTATTTGCAATTATAAATTGCGATAATTAGAAATCATAATACATAATCTAACAATTACAGGAAATTTTAAATGCATGTAATTGAAATATATTTAATAACACTATGATTAGATGTAATCATAGTTTTAAGTTAGCTTGATTCCATTATAATCGGGATTGTAGGTAATAGGTTACTTTTATAACAATCCATACATTTTCTAATATTAAATGAACTTTTAAGTTTGTTAAATGAAAACTTTCAAACATAGAATTACATACAAAACATATAAACATAAATACTTTGCAAGTACATTAATACATAAACATATAATATTTACGTTCATAAATGGGTAAGCATATTGTATAATACGTAAGTACGTTGTATGCATCAGATTTAGATAAAAATGTAATCGATTACATTTCTTATACACAGCAATCAAATACTCGTAATCATGAAAACAACGCATAATAATTTTGATTACAGCTGTAATCATGATTACAATAATCGATTAGAGTAATAAATTACTTGTAATAAATTACTTGTAATATTAATCACAATGCATCGTAATTTGAATTACAACTGCAATCCTGATTACAAGTAATCGATTGAAATCGAAAGAATCGGTCCTAAGACATCGAATTTTAAATTTAAAAATTTTTTTCAAAATTCAATTTCTCAAGAACTATTTGACCTATTTTTGCCATTTAACCCTTTTGAAGGCCGTGGTAAGTGTACCTACCACCACGTTTTACCACTTTTAATTTAGGTTTCTATTTTTCAATAACTTCAGCTTTTTTGAAGTCATTTTGAATTTAAATTGGTAACCATTTGTGACTTTTAAAAAACGTATAAAAGTTATAAAATACATAATTCCTTTTAAAGTTTGTAGCATTTAAGGAATTTATTTAATAAATGAAGAAAAATAAAAGTCAGTAAGTTCCTAATAGGTCATGTTAAATATATTTACCACCAAAAAAATGGCATTTTTATAAACTAAATGAGTTTTTTTTTATATCAATTACTGTTCTTAAAACAATTTCAATTCCAAAAATACTTTAATTTACCTTTACTAGAAATAAAGGGCCCGTTAAAGGGTTAAAATTACATTCTCTAAAAAAATTTTAAAAAATTAAGTAAAAAATTTACTTTTACTAATTTAAACTTTAAGTAAAAAGCTGTAAACCTTACAATTTATAAATTTATTAAATAAAATCATTAAAAATAAGGAATATTTACTAAAAGTTATATTTTACGTATCTTTGGTTAAACGAACTTTACTATTGTTTGAAAAATTTTTTCAATTAGTCTAAAAAGTTCTCGAGATAAAGAGAGGTAAAGCAAAAGTTAAAATTAACATTAATGGATCTAAACTTTGGATCACTCTCCTGACCTAACTATGAGAACCTTCCATGAGAATTTCCAAGATTGAGGTTACCCCTTATACTTTAGGGGGTCAGATGTCTGAATCCGTTGAGGAAAATGTATGTTTATTCAGAGAAAGTACGTTATTGTGTCTGATTTCGTAACTTAAAATATCAGGTTCGTTAATTAATTAGCATATTTGAGGTCATCCCTTCGAAGAATTAAGATAGAGTCCTTAAACGTGAAGATCGGATAATTAGATTTGAAGTTATTCAGACAGATGCGTTTTTTTATTTTCCACACTGTATGTATGCATATACATAATATGTATAAATGTATGGATCTAAATACAGTGAAAGCATTTATATACAATATATGCGTTTACAAACATTATTTGTACGTGTATTATGAGTACATAATCATGCATATACGATGCATGTACGTATAAAGAGACAATATATTATGTATGCATACTTGCATTTAAGCAAGAAGGTACATTTATTGTTTGAATAAATACATGTACGTATATTATACGTAAGAACGTTGTACGTACGTTTATAAGTACAATCTATGCACATAGTTGTGCATATTAAAATTCATGTACGCATGCATGCTTGCATGTAAAAACATATATGATTTGCACATGCAAAAATATAAATATACCCCTATGTGCGCATATATCTATACACATTGTTACATAATACATTGTTTCATTGTGCATGCATTATATATATACACGTAATGCATGCATGTATGCAATTAACTACAAAAAGTTTGTATGTTCTGCAATCTACGTATGTGCATTCAACGAATACATTTATACGTGAATATGTATAAATGCATAAGAAATATATTTATTTACAATGAATGTATGTCTAATTCTTCAGCCGTTGAGGTAATATGCTTCTACAGACAGATAGACAAATACTGTTTGCTTAATATCATCTATATAGGAAATTTAACCATTAAAGCTAAGGTAAGTATGAATAGTTCTTTTAGCTTACTCCAGCGTAACTTTATTGTTTTAAGAAAAAAAGAGCGACGTCAAAAGAATTGAAAAGCAGATAAAAGAACAAGGCCTAAGCAAGGATTTAATTTGTGAAACTCCAAAGTGGAGGAATCCGAGAGTAATACTCTACGAAGTGAACGAGACATATGAAAAAGAAGACTTCATTGAAAAATTGATCCAAAATAACAAAGAGCTTGAAATTTCAGTGGCAAAGGGCCTATTCACGATAAGAGGTCGACAAGGAACCCATTGGGTTCTGGAAGTTGATTCCTGTGCTTTTGCGAAAGTAATTCGAAGAGGAAGACTCAACCTCGGATGACAATTGTTCAGAGTCAAAGAATGCGTACTGCCACTCAAGTGTTACAGATGCAATCGCCTTGGGCATATGGCCAAGACCTGTACAAACGACGAAACATGCGCCAATTGTGGTGAATCAGGACACAGAAGAGACAACTGCAAAAACAAGAGCTCGTGTGTGAATTGTAAAGAAGCTAACACAAGGTTCAAGCTTGGACACAAGACGAAGCACAGCACGTCACAAGCCTGTTGTCCATCACTACTGTGGGCGTGTGGAACGTTGAGAGCCAGAACACAATAATAGCGGAGTTGGAGCCATTTCCTTTACGGCTGTTCCGGTTTTGTAAGCCCTCGGGCAATCTTGAAATGATTGTATTTTCTATTTTAACTGTTTTTAACTGTTCTTTCCATTTGTAATTTGTCCCGCAGTGGACTGATCTTGAAGACACGGTTCCCAGCAGATCACCGAAGTCAAGCATCACTGGCTGCGGTCAGTGTGCGGGTGGGTGACCACTTGGATCAGTCTGCGTTGGGACCGAGGGTGTGCGGTATTGGTCCTCGTTAAACTGTGCTACCGTAAAGTGCTCGACTTCGCGTGCAGGTCGTCAGGCTACCGAAGCGGGGGTGCCATCCCCTCCGCAGAGGATCAAAATTGTGATGGCATGTCTTCGGATCATTCTCCGGGATGTTTCCCAGACCGTCGCCAATAGTCCATTGTGCAGCTCTAGTGCGACGTAAATTAACAACAACAACAACAACATTTGTAATTTTATTGTTTTAATAAGGTTTACTGGTTTCGGAGCTTTCCAGTCTTGGGACGTTTTGATGGACAGCGTTATGGCGGACGCCCACTGCTGTCGGCCCTGCTCGTAAGCGTTGGTTGACGCCGTCATCCTGTGGGTTCGGACTCTCGCTCAGCTGTCCTCCTTTGACCGTCGACTGTGGCATGTGGTGCTTTGATCTTGCGTGACTCGGGGTCCTGTGCCAATCGAGTCCCTTACCTTGCCCTCCGTGCTGTGCTTGGTTGCTGTTCTTCGGCGAGGCATCAAATACTTGGCGTATGGGCCCAAAGGCCTGGGTCACCGTAAATTCATTTCCATATGTTCTCATTACAGGATGAATGAAAAAAGGGCCATTATTGGCCTCAGGAGCCCAGCTAGACTAGACAGACCAGACCAGAATTAACTCTTGCCCGCTCCAGATGAAAATTTTCTCAACATCGAAATGATTTTCTTCAGTGTCATCTACACATCAACTTGTTACCACAGTAAAAGAACTGCAGGAACTCTTTAAAAATGAAGAAGTTTCTTCTCAACACGAAAGACAGTTATTTTCATCTTCTAAGTCTCCAAACTCTTCTCTTCAAAACTCTCACACAGATAAATAAGTTTCAGCTCACACGAGACTGGAGCGTAACACCATGTTTCACTTTACTTAAATTTATACTAGATTGAAAATTTTTTAATTTTTCCTGGTAGCAACCGCTCAATATATTTATATACATATTTTTTCATTTTGTTACTGCTTCAAATTGTTCCCCATATTGTGCGACAGTCATAATTCAATTTATTCATAAGAAAGGAAGAAAATATTTTACCAGTTTTAAATTATTACAAAATATTTTATAAATTTGAAAATCTTAAATTGTAGTTAGTAATGATATATAATCACTTTCTTGTTTTCGTATTTCGCTAATAATTGAACTTGTTGGTGAAAGAGTTAATTTATAAATAGTCAAGAAATTTTAGTTGTCTGTTTATCTCTAGAATTTAAAATTTTAGTTTAAAAATATTTAATCATCACTACATGTGGATAACATGTTATCAGTTATAAGATATTCATATGATGGTGTATTTAAGCACAAACACACGAAAAAATTAGTCATCCTTGGAGATGGTATTATGAAAAAAACATAATTTATTAGCGTGTATTTGATAATCAACTGGATTTGGTTAGGAAGTGAGTCCACAAGGTTTTGCAGGTACGTGAAATCCAGTTTAAGCCACTCGCTGAGGATTTTATCTCCCAAATCCACCGAATTGCGAGGAAGTTGATTTCGGCGTTTTACCCGTTGTTCCAACATGTACCTCAAATTTTCTATGGGGTTCAAGTCAGGTGATTCTGCAGGCCAGTCGAGATGTAAATAAGTGTTTTAGTGTTCGTAAAATCAGTCTCATATTTTTCCAGCCCGATTAACTTTGCTGCTGTTCCCATCTAGAAAAATAAGGGTACAACATACTCTTCATGAAAGTGTTGACTGAAAGGCAACACGTGATCATCCAGAATGCTCAAATAAACATGTTAGTGACCACCTCAGTGAGGGGGCCCAGGCCATAACCTGAACTTGCACACTGTCAGGATGAAATGCTTCATCTGGTCTTCTATGCATTCGACAAAGTGTGCCATTTGAATAAAAGCAAAAACGTGATTCGTCAGACCACATTACATGTTTTCGCAATGTTTTCTTTCTAACAGGTTGGGATGAACCTCAGTGACTTACTAAAGCAATTCTTGTGGCGTTTGGAAGCGATTTTGATTGACAAGTCGTGAAACACGTCTCCGGTCCCTTTCATGCAGGATCTTTTTCCCACCACAATTCTGACATACTCTTTCGTGATCACGTGTATTACGCCACTGCTTGTAGACACGTTGAGCAGTTCGCATCAGAGCACCGACAAATCCAGCGACTTTATTCACCGTATGACCATTGTTACAGTCAAACACGGTTGATCTTTTTTGCTTGTCTGTCACATACTCACACTTACCCGTATTAACACACAATTATAGCTTGAAACAAAAATATCTCTCTGATGGATGTTTGGTCGATATTTCTCAGATTGTGGCAACCCCATATATTTCGGTGGTCAGAAACACGAATCCGTCGATAGAAAGACGTGTTTATTCAGAGAAAGTAATTTTTGTGTCTGGTGTCTTAAGTTAAAATATCGTATGCACTAATTAATTAGGATATTGAATTTCACCCCCTTGAGTCATTAAGATTGAGTCCTAAAGCGTGAAGATCGGAACAAAAGTTATTCAGGGTTCTCCGTCCTTTTTTTTTTTTTTTTGGCGCTCTGTACGCTATAAGGACTCTAACCATTATGGCAAATCACGATGCTGCTGTCCTTCCTGATTTTGTTTATTCGAGATCTCATAAACTTTACATTGTTGATCTTATTCTTTCGTCACCTTCTGATCATCGAATACAGGTAGAGAGGCTGGTGCCGCATGGCAGGAATCTCGAGAAATACTGTCACATTAGAGCAGCAGTTCCCAAATGGTGTTCCATGGAACCTTAGGGATCCGTGAAAGAGTTGAAAGTGTTCCGTGAGTCAGTTAGAGAGGACTTCGTACTTTTATAACCAATGATAAGTTTTGAAATCTATTACATTTAGATCCAAACAATAATTCATAATTTATTTAATTTTTTGATTGTGATTGTGATATTATTTCAAATCAAGTGCCACTGAAATAAAAATAGAATTTTTTAAAAGGAAATATAATATTTCTAACAATAATATATTGGGCGAATTATAAAAAAAACAAGCATTTATAAATTATTGCATAATTATTTTCTATCACCTTTTCAAATTAGAATAAAATAAGTAAATTATTTAATAAAAAAGGTTTCGGTCATAACCATTTTCAACGTTTATAGGAGCTCTTTTGAGCTTTTGAATTTTTTTTTTCCTCCCTTGATGTATATACACCAAAAACAAATTCATAACTATACTAAATATAACACTGCAAATTTAACTGCCGGACATAAAACCTAATTTGAAATTATTAATGATAAAATAGATTAAAATCTTCGTACCTCTAATTAAATAATTTAAAAATAGTCTTCTATAGGTAATAACGCTCTGAATTACCTTAATAAACTTTATTTATGGAGTCGAGGTTCCACCGAAAGAATGTTGATTATTTAGGCATCCGTTCCCGAAAAAGATTGGGATCCTTTGCACGAAAGCATTAATGATAATGTTTTTCAAAGTTCATATTCAAAAAACATATTTATATTCTATTTGTTTAATTATTTTCTTCTTCAGTTTAACAAAACTGGAAAACATATTTTGTCGCGCTCTCAAATGTTGGAGGGTATGATGTGGCTCAATTTATTCCAGACAGTTCTAATAGTGAAAAAGAAACATTTTGCATTGATATAAAGTAGCACATTTATGAAAGTAGTAGGGCATTAATATTTAGAAACCGCTGATATTTTTTAATATAAGCTAAATATTACAGTCACCTAATTTATGTTCAAAATATATTTATTTCCTACATACAAAAAGTACATACAACTCACTCATATCCTAAATGACTACTACATAAGAAAAGTACATACTACATACTTATTTCTTAAAGGTCAACTAATTAGAAAAGTACATACCACACACCTACTTCCTAAACGATTACTACATAAGAAAAGTACATACAACATACTTATTTTTTAAAGGACTACTACTAAAGAAGATCATCTTACAACAATATCTTGTTTCCCCAAGATAATTTTTACGAACGAAATAATTGAGTTTTCAGTGTTTATGTCTTGGAAGGAAAAAAAAGGTCTATGGCCCTTTAAATGTTTACATAATTGCCAAATTTTCTTATTTGAAAGGAATATTTTTATAATATTCAAAGTTGTAGCAAAGTTTATGTTTTACCATTTAATTATATGAAGTGAGTTTGAAATGGTTTTGACCACCACGGGGGAGGGGGGGGGGACTCGAACCAAAAACTATGCATATGGAAAGAAGACTAGCTTCCATAGACATTATGTATACAAACCTCCAAAGGGTAGTCCCTGCGTATGAAGGAACTAACAACATTTAGGGGAACTGCAGCAGAGGCTCCTTTCCTCCCAGCCACTGCTGGTTTTTTCGAAGGGTTAAAGAAAAGAAAATCAGTTTTCTCGTTTCATTTATTGTTGGTTTGTTGTGTTTTTTTATAATATTGATAAACAGTTCAGTACTATTAATTAATATTTTTCTTTGAGAATACATTTCTATCATCCATGTTAATTAAGGAGTGCATTTTGACAATGAAAGATGAAAATGGGGGACAAAGTACCCAACCATACTTGTAGAGTTGTCCGACAACCGTTTCAAAAGGGGCGTACCTCCTCTCACTTTACTTCGTATGCGGATGCGCTGTATCTTAGTACGTAGGATATTCTGAGAATGTTGCTCACCCTCTTCTTTCTCTGTTGTAGCATACCCCCCCCCAAAGAATATTTTTGACCCCCCGTCAGTTCCCCGCTTTAGTTACGTATTCGAAAAGCTGCTCTTTGCTAGAACTTCCCATTTGATAAAAATGAATTAATGACTAGATTTTCGCTTACTCGGTAACAATATGCTTGATTTTAGTAATGGACGGTAGATATTGTAAGTAATTAGAGCTAAATTTCAGCAAACTAAATCAGCGACAAAAAAATGAATGTTTACTCGTACATAATCTGAGGTGTAAAGGTTTTTGGATGGGTTTGCATTACCAAAAAAAAAAACACCTCAGACATCTTTCCTTATTGACCTTGAATTTGAGAATAAATTCTTGATTAGCATTTTCTTGATTTCATTCAGTATATAAGTATATATTTCAGAAAACTACTTAGTTAGCTTATAGAAAAATTAGAGCACGATAACTTTTGAAACTTCTCACGATAATTTTTTTGCAAAAAAAGTTCAAAGTTATGCTGTTAGTGACATGAAGAAATAGTTTAATACTGAGCTGTGTCTGTTTTCGTACCTTTATTTATTTATTTTGCTTTAGTTATTGTTATTTTTGTTAATAAGGCTAAAACATTCTTTTGACATAAATTAATCTGAAGATAAAATATTTTCCAGACATCTAAAAACAGACAATACAACATTATTTTTCTGAAACTTCTTATTTTTACAATCATCTATTTTTGAATTTTCAAGCAAAAAAATTATTTTAAATTTTGGAATTCCACCTGGTTAATTTTGATATTCAGATGTGGTAACAATTTGGAAATCTCCAAGTTTCGAATGCTTCTGTCGAATAGAGTAAAATTAAAGCAACATTTTAGTAGCGATAATTAATTAAAGATGATAAAAGAAAACCTAGGATTTCCTTATGACGTCTATAACTTTCTAGCTGTTGATTTCCTGCAACATATTAAACTTTTTGCCCGACTTTATGATGAAACCACCCCACATTTGCGTTACATGGAGAGGAAAACCGTTAATATCTTTCACGGTTAGCAAGGGGACTCTAGCAATGATCCGTCTACCACTGAGGATAATTTACATCAGCACCGTGGTCGGTGCGAGTCGGGTGCAGAATCCGTTTCGACCAGCCATCGTTGTGATTCGAACCAGGGCCACTTCATTGAGAGGCGAGTGCCCTATCTCCTGAGCCACCACGATTCGATTTGCAGACATTGGACAAAATTAAAGGAACACTTTCATATTGACTCTGTGTGAACAATCTTTCTTTTTTCAGCAAATGCTTTGGAAGATTTTGAAAGGTGAAAATGTTGGCACAATCTCAAATCATCATTTCTAAATACTTAAAGCATTTTGAAATGATGTCAGTTTTACCCATGGAGAATTCGAATCTACCAAAATGAGGAAAGGAAGCAATAAATTTTTTTGAGCTTAAATACCAGCAATTTTAAAACAATTCTTTGGATGGCAATATTATATTAAAAAGCTATTTTTTTTTAATTATGGTGGTATTGTAAAACGAAAGAATCTTAAGAACTCCCTGTTCTTTTACACGCTACAATTTTGAGCTTAAATACCAGCAATTTTAAAACAATTCTTTGAATGGCAATATTATATTCGAAAGCTATTTTTTTTAATTATGGTGGTATTGTAAAACAAAAGAAGCTTAAGAACTCCCTGTTCTTTTACACGCTACAATTTTGAGCTTAAATACCAGCAATTTTAAAACAATTCTTTGGATGGCAATATTATATTAGAAAGCTATTTTTTTAATTATGGTGGTATTGCAAAAAGAAACAAAGCTTAAGAACTTCCTGTTCTTTTACACGCTACAATTTTTGCGTGGGTAAAAAAAAAGCAATTTCTCAAAGCTTCAAGCATGATCTTTCCAAGAATGACAAAATTTTTGCTATATAATATCTTTTAAAATAAAAAAATGATTGTTTACGTATAGTTGATCAAGACGTGCTTCCATAATTTTGTCCAACCCCTGTTAGTATAAAGTTAAAAATGTTTTGTAGATATGGTTGCTATTTTTAATAACGTAACTTATTTATTTTATGCAGAAAATGATTTCGAAATTAAATGAAAGCCTTGTGGTAATCATAAATGAAATTTATTTTAAAACAATAATAATTTCCAATAAAAACTATTGTTTTCTGGGAATTTTTTTTAAAAATCGTTTTAAACCTAATTTTTTTCATTGTTTCTGAGTTGTAGTCCTAAATTATTGTTTTTCGGAAAATTATCCACATTTTTTTAAAAACTTCGTTTATTTAATTGTTGTTCTGAGTTGCTGTCCTAAACTATTGTTTCTCGGGAACTTTTCCTTAATATTTTTTAAACCTCATTTACTTAATTGTTATTCTAAAGTCTTGTCAATAAAATGCTTCGATAATAATTATCGAAAGTAAAATCAAAGGAAGCAAATTAATTAAATAAATTATAAGTCATTAAGACTTAAAAAAGAGTGAGAGAAAATAAAATTTTGAGCATATTTCCTCACTTATTTTTAACGTATTTCTTTCTCGAAAGCAAATAAAATGGTTTGTCAAATCAATCAAAATAAAAAGCAAAAATAGAGATAATAATACTTAACCCATCAAATAAAAAATTGCTAAAAATTGCCACTTTTAAAAATTGCTGTTTAGATCCGAAGGTATTTATTAGAAATTTTTGTCTAACGATAGATATTGTTACTTATTAGTAATTTAGCATTTATTAGAAATTTTTATCGTACGAAAGATATAAACCTCATAATATTATAAAATATATTTTTTTACAATAATAAAACTATATCTCTGTGATAGACTTTCACTACCGAAATATCAACAGTGACTTTTCAAAAGTAATTTTAAAAGTTACGTAAATAAAAAAGAGAAAAAAATTACAGTATAAATATTTACACAAAAAAAAATAAACGCAATTTATTAAAAGAGTTTAGAACGAAATAAAAATAACAACATTTCAAATTACGCATTCAAATTTTAAACACTTTAGATCTAGAAAAATTTATATATTTTTTGTAATACAATATCCGACATTGGTACTGAAAATCTTATTTATTTCTTGAAAAAAGAAAACAAATTGAATTTATCTAAGATCTTATCAATAAAATCATTCTTATTTTTCATCTCCAAGCAATATCGAAACCCAATATCACATTATGAAATAATTTAAGTACACGATATATTATCCTACTTCCCATGAACGTTAATAGGTGGCAGCATATAGCCGCTGCATGACATTGTCGCATTGGATTAAAGGCGGTGATAATCTGTGATATTCTATTTTTTTCAATTAACAATGGCGAATTTTAAACCTGTTACCCATGTGCTCTTTGATATGGATGGGTTAATATTCGGTAAGTGTTTACAAAAATCACTTTTTAATTAATTCTCTTGTAAGGAAGCTGTCTCGCGCCGGTGAACAATAAAAAAAATGTATGTGCTCGTGGTGAAATTTTAAAATTTCTTATCATTAATTTCCTTTTTCCCTAATATCCAAGTCATTTTGTAGAAAAAAATATGCAGACACATTATTATGTTGTAGTTTTATACGATGAAATTTGTTTTTGAATTATATGAATGTATATTTTCCATTTTACGGGATGATTGATCACTTTAAAAAATATTTGTTTTGAATTATAGTTCTGTTGGTTTCCAACAGATGGCGGTATTGTTCACCCCGCAAATTGTGACCACAAATGTTTGAAAGAAAATTTTTTATTTATTTCAATAAATATTCGATTTCAGAATAAAACTTGAAAAATTTAAGTAGCTGCTTCATTCTTAAATAATGATTTCTTATTTTAATCTTGTAAGAAGTGTTTAAATGTATCACGGTTTTAAAAGCATTAGTTTTAAGAATTAATTTTTAATTTTTAAAAATTAGGCTTTTTTTTTTTTTTTTGTATTAATTATTTACGAAGATAGTTATAAAATTTTCGAAAAATAAACTATCAAACTAAAACGTAAGTTCTGAATTATTTTATTTGGAAGAGTTAAATTTTCTAAAAATTCTATCAATTATTAATTTGATTAAACTATTGAGTTGCCACTATTTAACTATTTATCTATTGGATTACTCTTGCATTTAAAAAAATAATAGAAACTTTTGTTGCTCAAATTAATAAACTATTTATTGTTTTATTAAGTTTTGGTACTAGTACTGAAATAAGTATGCTGATTTTAAAGAGAAACACCATAAAAATGGGGGTTTTTTTTTTTAAAAAAATGTTTTTATCGGTGAAACTCTTTATTGTATAATGAAGCAACATGCATTTTTATTCATTTACTTATTTTTCATTATTCTGCATTTTTTTTTTTTTTTTTTTAAATGTTAAAAACAAAATTTTACGAAGTTAAAATTCTGCTTGATCCGGGGTCAATTACGTAATATCTCTTCGATTATAAGAACAATATTGTTCTTTTAATTGAAAGGTCTAGCTCATTAACAGATTAAAAGTCATACAAGATTTGTGTACAGAAATACAGTTAATTTTATACACAAATCACACGAAATTTTTTTTAATATTTTACACAAACTTTCTTAAAACTTTTATATTTTTTAAACTATTAGTGAACTGAAATTTTCCTATCAATAGCTTAAAATATACATTCGAATCAATATCTCACTTGTCTGGATCGCAATATTCGACGCATAAATATGCATGACTGCTATGTTTCTGTAAAAACTTAAATAGCTTGTTAACTATTGGTTTGATCAACTCAGGTGTGATTTTTTTTTTTTTTTTCGATTCAGCTTAAAAATATAATCGGAAACATTAGGTATATCACTTGCCTAGACGGCAACGAATATGTTTTGCCCGATTTTTCCTCTCCGTTAACCCTAAATAGAAGCTAACGCTTTACTCGCAAAAGCTTTTTTTACTTCAAACGCTCATGTTAGGCCTAGATGACAGTCTTAAAAGAATTTACAGTTTTCCCATAACTATTTCTGCATTTAATTACTCTGGTACGAGTCGCATATTTTAAGGACATATTATCTTCTTTAGACTCAAGGTATCCATAAGGATACCTCACCAAATGCATCCTGGAAAAATTAAAGAGTGGCGGCAAATTTTTCTTAAGATTGATTAAAATTTCATTAGGTTAACTTCCAATTTAGTTTTATAAAATCAGTTTTGCAGTTTTCGCACCACAATAAACGAAGTGATAATATTTTCAGCAGATATAAATACTTCAAAGTATGAATATTTTCAAAATTTAGCTACCACATCAAAACACTTTCTAGGATGCGCTTAGTAAAAATATATGATATCTGAAGAGGTTAAATAAAAGTTGAATCAGTACCATAGATTTGTGAATTGATTTCGTTTCTGCTTTACTTGTAATCAACCAGCAAATTTTACACTTGTCTGATTTTAGTGAATGTAATTAATGTCCTTAAAAGTTGTACGAAATTTCAGTTTCTTGCTACTTTATGGTCAAATTTAAGGTCTCGCAAAATGTACACCACACATATGTTAAATTTTTTTAGTTTTACTCATTAGTATAACTTCATAGAAATATTGATTTACAATTTGTTTTTCTGTTAGCATCAGATGATTTTGCTAGTTTTCTCAGAAAAGAAAAGAAAAATACATGTCTCATAGCTTTACGCATTCACACAAAGAACATATCATGAAAACTTCAACAAAATCAAAAACGTCAAGTATCCAACCTTTTCTAATTTTCTCGATGTTTGAAGAAAACTGACTCTAAATTATGTTGAATTTGGTCTTTATATAAAATATTTCGGCAAATCAGTATTAAATCTCAGCTCAAAGGCAGAGGCTGTTACAGAATTTCAGGAGTGCTCATTTTACTACTGCTATAAAAAAATAATAATAAATATTTTGCAATAAAAAAAATTAGATGTGATATTTAAGCATTTTAGTTCTTCCTAATTTTAGCGCCGTCCGAATTTAGTAAAAATAAGAAGTAAATTGTGACAAAATTAATAATCACTTATACATCGTATGCATATCCTTTTAATTAGCAAAACAAAGTATCCTATCAAGTGTTATGTTATTGTAATTAACTCACAATTATTATCACAGAGAATATCAAAAAATATATTGAAAACCACTGGGGAAAAAATCTATCTCATTTAGCTGAAATTACTGAGCAGAGAAGTAGGCATCAGAAGAACTGCATATTGTTGAGCTCTAGAAATAGGGATCAGAAAAACTACATATTGTTAGGCTTTAGAAGTAGGCATCAGAAAAACTGCATATTCTTAGGCTTATGAAATAGGCGTCAGAAAAACTGTATATTGTTAGACTCTAGAGATAGGCATCTACAAAACGACATATTCTTAGGCTCTAGAAATAGACATCAGAAGAACTGCATATTCTTAGGCTCTAGAAATAGGCATCAGAAAAACTGCATATTCTTAGGCTCAAGAGATAAGCGTAAAAAAAACTGCATATAGTTCGGCTCTAAAAATAGGCATCTGAAAAATTACATACTCTTAGGATCGAGAAATAGGAATCAGAAAAATTGCATATTGTTAGGCTCTAGAAACAGGCATCAGAGAAACAATATGCAATTTTTCTGTTGCACCTTAAATTTAAAGACTAAGTGAAGTCAAGCACCTCCAACAGCAGAATAGCTGTTGGCTAAGAGAGTTAAGGAGTTTAAAGTGCCTCAGTTTCAAGACCAAATACATATGGAAGGCAATGTCGTTAATTTTGCGCTCCGGGCGCCTTTATTTCTAAAGCAGCTAGTACCCATCGATGTGAAACTGAGCAAGCATCAAGCCGTCAATAGGGCTAAGCCTACAGTCGTACATAGTGACGACCAAGGTTAAGTGCTTCCACCTCCGTGCCGTCGCCTAAGTTGTATACTTTTTCATTTACAAAAGATTTTGTAAAAAATTTTAATTTTATTGTTTTGCTTTAGATACTGAAGATATTTACACAAGAATACATCAAGTTATTGCCAGTAAGTTCGGGAAAGAGTTCACATGGGAAGTGAAAATAAAGTGTATGGGTAAAACCGCAAACGATGCTGCTGCGACTTTCATACAGGAACTTCAAATACCTATGTCTGTCCAAGAATTCGAAGTTGTTTTTCGTTCTTTGTGCGAAGAAGAGTTCTTGAAAACTAAGGTCTTGCCAGGTATGTATTACTCAGTTGAAATGTTTTGATATGTGAAAAGTCATTTGTAGTACGGTAATTAAACTCATGTTTGTGAAAATTGCAACACCATGATGGACTTATGCGAGTGAGCTGAAATTTTCAGAAAATGCAAAGTAGAGCATAATATGCAAATGATTAGAATTTCAGACCCGTAGCGCATGCGTATGCTGAGCAGCGCCCTCTGAATGGTGGATGGATCCGAATAAATAGACGACTGTAGCGAGGCGTGTATGGTTATCGGTGGTTATCTGCTAGTGGTAAACGTTAGCTCAGACGTTACTTATGCCTCTTCGACGAAAGAGAGCGAGATTTTAACAACTTACGGAGTTTGAAAGGGGGAGAATCATCAGCCTTCGTGAAGCTGGATTGTCTCATCGTGCAGTAGCCGCTCGTGTGCAGCGTAACAGCAGCACAGTGATGCGTGTTTGAAAGCAGTGGACGGACGAGTGTCAAACAACTCGGAAATCCGGGAGTGGACCCCGAAGTGTCACGTCAGCTCGCGCTGATAGACACCTGGTTCGCATGGCGCTGACAGGCCGTACGGCTCCCTCTAGACAACTGGCAGCACAGTGGTCAATAGCTACAGGCGTTTCATTGTGTGCTTCATTAATTCGTAGACGTCAACTGCAGTGTGGACTGCGCGCAAGGACTCCTTTATACAGGATCACCATCACGCTAAACCATAGCTGCCTGCGGCTACAATGGGCCAATCAGCATAAGGACTGGCGTGCTGATTGGCAGCATGTCGTGTTTTCTGACGAATCCCGCTTTAATTTGTGGTACCATGATGGCCGCATTCGTGTCAGGCGCTATGCCTGTGAACGCCACCTTCCGGAGTGCATTATCAAACGCCACAGTGGACGAACACCCGGAGTTATGGTCTGGGGTGCCATAGCATATCATGGACAATCTCAATTGCTACTAATTGTGGGTAATCTGAACAGCAACCGGTACATCAGTGAAGTTTTACAGCCCCAAGCTGTTCCCTTCCGTCACGCCTTGCCAGATGCTGTATTTCAACAAGACAATGCCCTCCCTCATATTGCTAGGACTGTTCAATCCTTCCTTGCATTGCGGCAGGTACAGTTTCTTCCTTGGCCTGCGTATTCCCCACATACGTCACCGATTGAACATGTGTGTCATTTCGTTGGTCGGTGCTTCGCTCGTGATCCTCGTCCTGTGGCTTCTACAGACGAACTTTGTGTACGCATACAAACTATATGGAATGCTCTTCCTCAGACAGACATTCAAAATTTGCTTCACTCCGTGCCACGTCGTGTAGTAGCGTTTATTGCGATGCGTGGTGGTTACACAAAATACTGATTTCGATCTCTTGTTATTGTTTGTTTGCTTTGAAAGTTTAATCATTTATTTGTACCACTACTACTCAACTGTGTAGTAAATTTCATTCAATTATGACGATTCCTTCATGGTGTTGCAATTTTCACAAACAGGAGTTTACATTAAAATATTATGTGAGAATTATTTCCCCTGTGAGTTCACGTATAAGTTTTTGGTATAAAAAGAGGTGTCTGAGTACAGTAAATTTAGAAATTAATGTTGTTTACTTTCCAGATTTTAAATATTTATTTAATTGTCACTCATTCATGTGCAGGCTTGTATGCTCAGTAAAAAGTAAGGCTTATAAGCTTTTGTTAAGTTGAATAATAGATAGCATAAATTAAAAAAGGATATTACACAGATGCACCCAAGGTCACGGCGGGACTCGAACCCGCTGCTTCCACCCTGTAGCAAAGAATACAGAAAGAAGACCAGCTCCTCCCGTTTCAAGAACCACTGCGGTTGTGCCCCTAAATGTTGTTTTTTCCTTTATACACAGAGACCTCATCAAACCTTGGGGGACTGGCTTACATGTCTATGAAAGCTAGACTTCTTCTCCTATGTATATTCTTTGGTTGTAGAGTATTTGGTAGAATGGCAAGACTGTTTTGCCAAAGAGGATCCGACATCTGTTCGGAAAACGAGTATAACTTTCCTCAACTAACATATAAAATACAAAAAGTAAGGATTCGCACGATCCTTAAAAAATTTAAAAAGTGGTTTTAATATTCTAACAAAAAAGTTACAAACTTCTTTTTATTAGCTTATTATTAAAGAATTCACTATTGAATGTATTAATTAGGAAATAGTTAGCTTAGTAGTGAACACAAACTTAATCTTAAAAAAATGTTTTATGAATTTTTAATTAAGTTTGTATATATTTTCATTCTTTTGCTAACCTTCAAGCACCGTAAGAGTATTGTATAATAAACTTTTAAAAAGAAGTTAAAAGTTTATTGATATACAATTCGCGATCGCAACGAACTATAGGGGGCGTTGTTGTATGAGACGCATACCTGCGATTTCTATATGAACAGTCATTCAGTTACTCTGGAGACGTCGTTAATGTAGCGTGTAGCATTGCAACGTTCCTTCTTTAATGTGGCTTATTAAATTTAAAAAAGAAAAATGCTTGATCTTCTTTCTTGTACAACCGAAAACAAAATGGTATCTCTTTTTATTAGAGAAGGAACATCCAAAACACATCGGAAAAATATTTGTACATTAACAGAAAAAAATATGTATATTCTTATAAGAGTTAAAACCTAATGCCCGAGAAATAGTATTACTAAATTTAATGATATAACATGAAAGGCCCATTTAAACTTTACATTCTATAGTTTTAAGAATCATATTAGTTCAAAAATTAAAATGAACAAAAAGTATACATGGGCCTCATAATTTTATGAAATTTAATTTTGTAAACAACGTTTTTTGACAACAATTTTTATCAAAAAATTTCAAGTTTCAATAAAAATCATTATTTAGAAACTAAGAAACGCAAAATAAAGAAAGCTGACGAAACAAAAACAAAAAACAATTCTTTTTTGTCGCCATTTTTAGAGCTACGAATATTCGTCTTTGGGATTTGCCAAAAACAAAACAAGATGCAATTTTATTTTTTCAGGAGGGAAATATTTTACCGAAAAAACGAAAATGTACCAATTCCCACAACATGAAACTTTATCTTGGTAAACGTACGTTTTGGAAATGTTATTTCATTTGGAATCTTATTCATCAGAGTTCATATGGCGATATGATTGTTTTGAATCTATGCTAAACTCTATATTGGCTCATTTTCCACCGAAATCCGATTAACTATTTTGATTTTAAATAAAGTGTTTTATTTTATGAATTGTCGCAAAAATTTTAAGTGTAGATTGGCGGCACTTAAAAACCGCCAAATCTGTAGCGGCGGTGGCGTTAATACGTAAGTACCGAATTTTTATTCCATACTTTTCTGAATCATATTATTTCAAACATTGGAATATACAAGAAGTATACATAAACACATAATGTTATACCATTTAATTTTTCAAAAGTATTTTGAGAACAATTTTTATCAAAAAATTATAAACTAAAAAACGGAAAATAAAGAATTCTTAGGATAAAAAAAACGATTTTAAGAATTCTTAACATTGAAATAAAAACTTTCATATTGTTTCTTTTTTTATTATTATTATAGTTCTTAATCAGACGTAAAAAACCATTCTGTAGAGAACCATCATCAAATGAAAAAAAAAATATTTACAAGCAAATTTTTTATTGTAAAAATCATTGCACTTACCTGATTTATGATTCCCGGAGAATTCCAAAATGATAAGTTCCTTGTTTGAAAACTTTATTCTCAAATAATAGATACATAGTTTATACCTTCATTACTTTTAGATAACATACTACACAGCAAAATTTTATAATTGATATGAATTTGAATATGTAGCTAAAAACAGAATAGCTGAATTCTAGTTGAACTTATTCTTTCAAAATTAAAAAAAACTTACCAAGAAAACGATTTAAATTAATTAAGAATCAGCACAAATGGCACTATTTCAAGTAACTTGGATAATTTTTTATTGTTGTTTTCCGAATTATATGGATACAGATATATATACTATTCTATAACGAAGAAGAATATGCTATAACTATTACAATTCTGTATGTTCTGAATTCATATTTATTCACTGGAATGACGAAAGCAATGTTGACTTCACTTTAATTCGTAATGAATTGAAGACAGAAGAAATGCATTTTACCTTAATACACACATCTGTAACAGTATCCGAAATCGGAAGTCATCAGTTGCAAGTTTGTTGATAATAGAAATTAAAAATTATTGATGAATTTTTCTTCAAATGTTTGGCGTGTTCTGTTCCTGAAAGATTTACTAATATTCTGGAGGTTTTTTTCAAGTTCTTCGGCCTTTTCCTTAGGGAAATTTTGTTTCTTATTTGCTGCTAAAAAATGGCGTCTGATTCAGTCAATGACTTTGATGGAACTAAATGAAAACGTGATAAATTAATGTCCAATATTTACAGGCTCCCGCTAGACGGCGTACTCGAGCGTTGCGATCGCGAATTCGAAAAAAAATTTTAGAAATATATTCAAGAGAATGATAATGAATCAGAATTTTTTAAAATTCGCTGCTGTAATTTTAGTCTGTAATTAAAAAGAAAAAGAAAAAAAAGCGGTAAAACTCTTCAGTTTAAGATGCGACACTTTAAGGCCATAGGTCTTTCTTTTTTTTTTTTTTTTTTTTTTTTTTTGTCTTAAGCGTTATTTTCAAAGAAACAATGGCGCAAGGAGTGTATAAGTAAATATATAAACCTATATATTCCTTGTAAACCCGTTATTCAGACAAAAAATAAGCTAAACTAAAAATATTAATTTGAGAAAAATTCTCTAGTTTTTCAAACAAAAATAATTTCAGACTTGAAATCCCACAACAGCGTTAGGTAGAATGAAATACTTATATAAATGGAACAAAATTTTTGCTGCTCAATGTAATAAACAATTTTATTTCTATCTCAAAAAATTTCTCCATTCAATTAGCCACTATCAATAAATCTACTTCAAGTTTTTGAGCTCGTTGTCACTTGCCGCTTCTCGATCCCGCAATAACAACATTTTACGCCTGCTGAACTAAACTACTACTGAACTCTGTCCATAGCGACAGCCCATAGAGGGCCAAGGCCTAATGTGCCCATTTCAGTTTTCTTGACCTTTGGGCTCTAGGATGCACGAGCAGATGTTCCGGTTGGATAGTCAGCCCAACGTGGAACCCTCAGTGTTTAGTTCCCAAGCATGCTTGGTACTCATTTTATCGACCCACTGAAGGGATAAAAGGCTGAATCAACCTTGCCCGGCCCGAGGATCGAACCAAGGACCTGTGGCATGACAGCACGAAGCACTGTCACTCAGCCACCAGGCGTCACATTTCACGCCTAAATATGTATTTTATATGACTTATGTAATCGTTAGAAAAGTTCGTTATCAGAAATTTCAGTAAGTTTCCTATAATCTCAGAATATTCATATCTTTGTTTCCTTTCACGACATATTTAGACCTTGTGTCATTTTTTTTAGGGATCGAAAGATTAATCACGCATTTACATGCAAAGAACATACCAATAGCCATAGCAACAAGTTCAAAATTAGAAACATATAACATAAAGACTAGAAACCACCAAGAACTAATAAAAAAATTCCACCACGTAGTCTCAGGATCAAGTGACCCAGAAGTTCAGAAAGGAAAACCTGCTCCTGATGTATTCTTAGTGTGTGCAAGCCGTTTTCCAGATAAACCTTCTCCGGACAAGGTATGTTCTATTACTATTTTCAAGAAGAAAAAAATATTTTTTAAAAAATTAACCTAGTATAAAGGTTTCTAAAATAAAATGGGAACCTGAGTGTTAGAATCAAAATGAGAGTAAAGATAACAGCACCCAACCATTAAAGGTTTTAAAAGGAGGTCAGAAAAGTGCACCGCACTTTGCACGTAAATAATTAACCAGTTCTTATGAGAGTAGTAACGACATGTAATTCTTCAAAATGTAACTCTAAGCAAACGTTTCATAAAAGCAATGATTTCATGGTAGATCATGGTGTTAGTTTAGCCTTATCTGATATTGATAAAGCCCTTCACGAACTATCCTACACCATTTGTTCACAGTCGTATATCCTAAACAGTGTTCACCAAAAAAACATTTAATGACAAATTACCTTCTGTCACTAAAAATAATACAAACTGATCGTGTTTCTGTATTAGACGCATCTATTTTGGCATGACTTTATATTCTCTTTTTATACTCTCATACGAATTAATTAATCAATTACATCCAATTTGCTGTGCATTCTTCTTGCCTGAATCATATAATCCTGAAAGTTGGTGCTTCTATCACTACTGTATTTCTGGCGCATCCACTGTTCCTTTAAACTACCTTTATATATTCCATTTTTTGAAAATTGAACAAGCCTATTTTAAACCAGTGTCATTTCTTCAATTTCATTAAAATAAAATTTATTGAGCAATCATCTTGACTCCACAATTTTCTCTTGTTTAAAATGCATCATTGATCTACATTTAATTTCAATTAACTTTTATTTTATTTAATCCAGATTGGCAGCAACTCTTTTTGCCTTTTATTTCAATGACACTACATTGTGACAACGATATAATACAGCCATTGTTATACATCGTACAGCGATTTTAAACGTTTAGGGAATGAATGTAACACACATAATGTAAACAAAGAATTTAAAATTGACCCATGATCGGAATTGTCATTACACTCAGCTAAATGTTGAAATAAAATGACTGTTTTTAAAACTGTACTTTTGTGTCTCTAAATTATCTTAATTCCATATTAGTTTTTCCTTTAATTGTTGCCGAAAATTGGTGTACAAAACTGCACTGTAAATGCCAAAAACCATTAAGTTTGGATTAATCATTAAGTACCCTTATTATTATAATTTTCTAGTTAACAAAAATTTTAATAGTAGTTTTAAAAAATTCTTCTTTCTGATTTTGCATCATAATTTAAAATATATTTTTTTAAATATTACTTTTATAGGTTCTCGTGTTTGAAGATGCTCCAAATGGCGTGCTAGCTGCGGTTGCGGCTGGCATGCAAGTGGTAATGGTTCCTGATCCCCGAGTGGAACCAGAATTTACAAAAGACGCTACACAAGTTCTCAAAACGATGGAAGATTTCAGACCGGAACTGTTTGGTCTACCACCTTTTGATGATGTTCAATCTTAGTAGTTAGTTTATCAAATTAAATTGTTGGTCTATATCACAATATAAATCTTGTTATCGACTGGTTATATCTTCTTGATACTAATAAAAAAAGTTGTTCTTCACTCTTGTTTATCTTCCAAGTCTTTCATCAAGAAATATTAATAAATAGTTTACGTTACAAAAATTAAGTTTAAAACTATTTTGACTTTTCTCATGAGAATAATCATGGTTAGGTCGGGTCTGGTCTAACTGGGCTCCTGAGGCCAATAATGGCCCTTTTCCCATTCATCCTGTAAAACAATAGACAAATTACATAAAATGCAACAAATAATGGCTCATGTTACGGTAGGGAAAAAAGAATGGCACTTTGCCGTGGTTAAAAGTAACAAATAATTTCATGTCTAGAAAAGTTCAAAGCATATTTACAAGTAGGGAAACGAAATTACTCGAAGGAAAAATATTTACAAAAATTGGGAAGAATTAACTAATATTCATAATGAATAACGTTAAGATCATAAAAAACTTCATTAACAAAAAAGTGTACCTCTGTTAACGTAGAGACCCGACCGTCCTGGTTGTTACCACTCGTGTCCGATTGCTCTCTACACTAAAAATTACTCAGATTAGTCTCGTCTTGATCAGACCTACATGGCCAATAATTATGGTTATTCGTTCGTTCGTTGTAGTGGAACTGGGCGTCTGAGGCCTTGCGGCCCTTTTCCCATTCATCCTGAAATTAAACTAAGAAACATGCATGACAAAATTAAAGTTTGGGGAGTAAAATGGAGTTCTTGAGAGAAGAAAAATGGCACTTTGTCATTATTGGGCAATAACAAAATTACAAGTAATAAAAAGTACATGAAAAAAGGTAAAATTAATTTACAATGGGAAAATAAACACTAATGAATATTTACAGTTTGGAAATACATTCAAAAGGGGGGCGAGTTAGAGGAATGTGAGGATGTATGTATATGTGTAAGTGCCGGGTAGCTCTCTACACTGAGGGGTGAAAGCGAGACGGAAAAGAGGAAAGGCTGGTAGTAAAACCATTTCAGTTATAGCTAGTTTTGGGGAGGAGTTTACTTAATCTTTTTTTAAATTTTTCAACAATATCTACTTTATCTTGGAAAAGAAGCAGTTTTATATATATGCCAGAATTATAAAAGAAATCTTGATAGTTACAGTTTTTTCGAAAAAAATGCTGGAATGAAATGTTTTACGTACCAGGGCTTTCACCCATGTCTACACTTCGGTTACAATGAATGATCCTCGTATCTATAAGACTAAAAAATAAGCGCTTAAATAAATTTTGAAATCTTGGTCAAACCTCGATACAACAAACTCAAAGGAAGGCACTAAAAATTTCGAAACATCGAATAACTGAAAGTCGAGTATCTCAATCGAATGTTTTAAAAATTTAGCCGAATCATTTATTGTGTTGATATTTTAAATGTTGTCCAACATGTATTTACTTCAAAAAACAGTTACTTCAATTAATGTCAATCTTTTACTCTGTCTTTGATTTTACGTTTTTCTAAAAAAAAATTCTACTTTCTCTTCTAATATATCTCCAGATATTATCACATCTGTTAAAATTACCGATTCTTTCTTATCACCATGGTGATAAGAACCTTCTTTCACCATAGGCTAAATATAAATGTGTATGTAAAGCTCCTGTCAATTCGTAGAATTCCACGAATGTCAAGACTGTTGTTTCGCGGACTTCCAAGAATCAATAATTTTTATGCCGCCAAAATTTTCTCGGAGTTCTGTTTATCTGTAGTTCAAATCTCGTTACTTATGCAAAATTTATGCGGTTTTTCGATCATTTTATCCGCTCTTTAAACTACGAATTTTCTCTTTTTTTTTCAAGTTTTATATTTGTATACATTATTATAACGGTAATCAACATTCAATTCTTTCATTCAGTAATCACTTTTCGACTCGACGATACCACTATTTTTTCGATAGACTTTTCCACACTTATAGCTGATGGTAACCACGTGGTTTTCTTAAATCACGATATGTTTAATGCGATATTATTTATAACAACACGTGAATCTCGAGACGTACATTTAATGGTATGCCTGCAAGTGACGTAGTGTCGGTATCTCGATCCTATTTCCCCATTCTATTTCGAGTAAGTTGTAAGAGTTTGAATAATAATTATTATTTGGTGCGTATAAGATAAAGTAAATTTGTTTATGTATTATAATTAATAGATTGGAATGTTTGGTATATGTACTAGTAATTGGATATAGTCATGATTAAAAAACAGTTAAATGATTGAAACGTCGTGATAAATATAATTAAGGCCGAAATATAAAAGGGGTAATTAAATTAAATTAAGGGGGATGTGATCGTTAAGGAAAGTGGTAGTACAATGCTAATGTGGGATAACAATAACCCAATAGGTTCAAAGGGTCACAAAGTGTGAGGTTTGAACAAATTGGATGATTTGGTATCACCAAATTTGGAAAAAGGGCGAAATTAAAATAAATTAAATATTAAAGATAAATAGGTAAAGTCATGCTATATCCACAATATATATATATAATTTAATACAGTAAGCTGATGTCTCCAATAAGAAAAAACTAATAAAATCACACTTATGCATGCCCATAACAATAAAAAAAGGTACTCACCACATACAGAAGGAAAAAAGGCGATAAACAATAGCTATAAAGGTAGAGCTAAAAATCACACAAAACTTTCTGTTCAACTAAACATTTATTTTTGTAAAACTGCTTATTTTGATTATTGCGTAACAAACAAACAATATGATTCCAACACATTTTGTCTCACAAAAAATATCTTTTAAAAAGAAATGGGTGACAAGAGAATTTGAAGAAACCAAAGGCGTCATGCAAAAAGTTAAATAGAAAGGAACGAGTAATCTAGCCATTAAAATAAATAAGAGAAGAAAACTTAAATTTGAGAGGGCTTTTAATGTTAAAGAAAATTAAAGGTATAAAATGTTGATTTTAAATTTTACAGAAATTGATTACAGCTATGGATTTAATTTAAGATAAAGGTTAAAAAAAAAAGAGAATCCCTCGATACGGACCGAAGTCCGCATCTCGGAAAAAAAGAAACCAGCCAGAAGGCTCGAGAGAAAAAGAATCCCTTCAAAAAAAAAATGACTTAAAAATTCCTTAACTGGGGTAGACCAGAAAAATTACGGCCAATTAAAATTAAAGAGGCGGAGAGTTTGAAATTTAAAAGAAAGAGATTGGCTAGTTAGCCCCCCTAAAATTAAAGGAAGAAAAAGAAAGGCGTGAGTAGAGGGGTTGGTTGACTTTCCCCACAGGAAGTGCGATGACCGCAACGA
The DNA here is from genome assembly GCF_982258835.1 of Parasteatoda tepidariorum. Taxonomy (NCBI): domain Eukaryota; kingdom Metazoa; phylum Arthropoda; class Arachnida; order Araneae; family Theridiidae; genus Parasteatoda; species Parasteatoda tepidariorum. The sequence goes on along the minus strand of NC_141759.1, from coordinate 27,181,781 downwards.
CCATGAGAAAGGTCACCAAGAAAGTTAAAAAGATTGCTAAAAAGAAAAAAAGGAATAACGTTTAAAGAAAAATTGAAGGCTTAAATAAAATTAGAAATAAAATTGTCACATTACATTAAGTGTATATGTGACATAAGTCAAACCCGTCAAGTATGAATTCTCTTAAGCGACACATTCTATATTCTTATACAAAGATTCTTTCACAAAGATTTCAATTCTTTCACTACATATTTACGCAGAGACTTGACACAAAGACAGGCAGGTATCATGTAGAACATAAACAAATTATGCATCGAAGTTGCCAGGTACACAAAACAAAAATATATCACTGTTACAATAAACTACATCAACAAATAATAAATCTAAGTTAAGTTAAGAACGTAGTCGAGAAAGAATTATATTTTATCAAATGAGGTGTGCGGTACGGTGCTGTATTTAATTAACTTCACGTTAATTAACATTCTAACTTATAGGGAAAGAATAAGCTTAACTTTATCACGCTATTTCGCTTATACGAGACTTAACACAAAGACCTGGCGCTAACGTCATAGGTCACTTGTGTGGGTATCCCTGATCTTCTTCTTGAAGTTCAAGAAACCCAATTTACCCCGTTTTGACGTGGCCAACTTTGTCGTAAATTCCCTTGGTTTATTCATCAATCTCTTTTAAGTTATTTCCCTAAATCTCACAGTTTTTAAAGTCATTTTTTATGCTATGACGACTTGCAAAGTGCAAAATAGGAAGAATATGTAATTTATGTATATATTTATATAGATACAATAGTACAAATTTTCTTAACACGTTCACGCCGGGGTGACCCACCGGTGGGTGACGCTAGATTTTCTCATCTTGGCTGCGCACCGGAGTAAAAACTGATAACAAATAAATTTCATTTTTTAGTTTTTTTCCGGGAATAATGAATATCCATAACTACCAATTGTTTTTAACGGATGCAATTTTTATATTGAATTGCTTCTTCGCCGTGATAAATTTCCTTACAGTGAATTGTTATTGTTGAGAATAGATTAACTCCTCCCGAATATTATCTAATATTGAAATAGTTCTTCTACCAGTATTTTCACTTTTCCCGGCGTGAACATGTTAAGAAATGCATGATTCAGGCGATTTTTTTGCAATCAGATCACATCCTCGAACTTTTCAGATTGACTCCTAGAACGGGAAGTAATATAAATATCCGAGCATTAGATCAAAAGTTTTTCAGGATAGTCCATTTTTAATTCTGCACATTATACAATCGCTTCTTTTGTAAGCACACATTTAACACGTTCACTCCGGGAAAAGTGAAAATACTGGTACGGAAAAGAGAAAATACTGGTAGAAGAACTATTTCAATATTAGATAATATTCGGGAGGAGTTAATCTATTCTCAACAATAACAATTCACTGTATGGAAATTTAACACGGCGAAGAAGCAATTCAATATAAAAATTGCATCCGTTAAAAATAATTGGTAGTTATGGATTTTTATTATTCCCGGAAAAAAACTAAAAAATGAAATTTATTGTTACCAGTTTTTACTCCGGTGCGCAGCCAAGATGAGACAATCTAGCGTGACCCACCGGTGGGTCATCCCGACGTGAACGTGTTAAAGAGATAAAATTTTAAAATCTAACGTAATTTTGTAAATTTACGTAAGATTCCGTACGCTTCCATACTAAGATTTGAAGCAGCTGCTCATGCTCACGTTTTTATTTTTTATTCAATTTTTTTTAATTTTATAGATTATACATATCTTCACTTTTTGAGATTTTCGTAAAACACAAGCACGCTGCTCATAGCTGTTGAATGTTGTTTTCTGTTTAAGTCTACCTTCGAATTAAGAACATGTACAGGGCGCAAAAGAAAAACAAGAAACGGACTACCCTGAATAAATTTTGATCTAATGATCGGATCTTCACGTTTTAGGACTCAATCTTAGTGGCTCGGGGGGGGGGTGACCATTTAAGTTACAACAGAGATAAAAACGTACTTTCTCTGAATAAACATACCTTTTTTTTCTCGACTGATTCGGATTTCTGACCCCCAAAATATAGGGAGTAGCCGCTGTCTGGGAAATATGGTCCAATAGTTTAGTCAGGGGAACACTCCAAAGTTTGAACCCCTTAATGTTAATATTACTTTTTGCGTATTTCACCATATATCAAGAATACATCAGCGAATTGAAAACTTTTTACCCACAATTATAAAATTCATTTATCAAAAGATAATGAATTTTATAATTTATTCAAAGATATTATAATTCATTTATTCAAAAATAATGAATTATCTATGCAAAAAATGACTTTTAATAAATATTTATTATTTTATTTTATATTAGTCGAAAAGAATTTCAATTGTAAGGTACACAATTTTTTACATCATTTTAAAGAATATAATTTTACTTGGTAAAATATAGTTAAAAATGGTAAATATTTAAGAAAAATAATTTTTTTGCATGGAATTATCCTTGGAAAAATGAACTTCATAATTGTGTGTAAAAATTTTTCAATTCATTTAAGACGTTTTTGAGATATAGCGTAATACTCAAAAAGTAAAATTAACATCAAGGATTCCAAACTTTGGAAGGCTGTCCTGACCAAACTATTTGGACCATGTTTCCCAGATTGCTGCTACCCCTTATATTTTGGGGGATTCAAAATCCGAATCCGTTGAAAAATAGGTATGTTTAATCAGAGAAAGTATGTTTTTGTGTCTGATTTCGTATCTTTAAATATTGTCGGCGCTACTTAATTAGCATATTTGTGGTCAATCCCTCGAACCATTAAGAACGTAATGATCCGATATTTAGATTAAAAGTTATTCAGGATGGTTCGTTTTTATTTTGGTCACTATACAAGCTGCAAATAGTTGAAAAAGAACGATACAAAATTAAGATGGAGGATTTTTTATTACAAAATGTTAAAATAAATCGTTTGATTATACTGCAATTGGTTGATTTAATAAGATTAATAGTGACCGACCTACCCTCGGAGGAGTTTTCGGTTTGACACGTTGCCACTTGAGAACCAAACACTGCAAAATTACAGTAAAGCAGAATTAACTAATAAAGATTGATACACATTAGAAAATATCACAATATCTATGACGTGTAAATTTGAAACAATAAATCAAGTACTTTAAATTACGTAAGAAAGTAAAAAAATACGAAGTGGATAAATGCAAGCAAAATGTGCTCGTGCAAGAAACGATAGTTCAACATCCCCAATGAGATTTATAAAATTTAAAATCAATAATAATTATAAAAGGGATTTATAGCTAAAGCCAATATAAAATTTCGGAGCAAGACATCAAAGCTTATGGCTATCACAAAAGAGATCACCAATGACCAAAAGTTCTCTATGGAAGGGAAAGGCCCCTGATTGATTTAACAACAAAAATAAATAAATTTCATTGGTTTTAGTTTAAATTTATTGTAGTTTAATTGCACTTAGTCCGTAAGAAATTAAATGTTTTTTCGTTATTTAAAATTGTCGAATATATTTATTTTGTGTAGGAAGAGTTTTAACTTCCAAAGGGTTTAATATATTGTGTAGGAAGAGGTTTCACTTCCAAAGGGTTTAATATATTGTGTAGGAAGAGGTTTTACTTCCAAAGGGTTTAATATATTGTGTAGGAAGAGGTTTCACTTCCAAAGGGTTTAATATATTTTGTAGGAAGAGGTTTCACTTCCAAAGGGTTTAATATATTTTGTAGGAAGAGGTTTTACTTCCAAAGGGTTTAATATATTGTGTATGAAGAGGTTTCACTTCCAAAGGGTTTAATATATTTTGTAGGATGAGGTTTAACTTCCAAAGGGTTTAAAATATTGCGTAGGAAGAGGTTTAACTTCCAAAGGGTTTAATATATTGTGTAGGAAGAGGTTTAACTTCCAAAGGGTTTAATATATTGTGTAGGAAGAGGTTTAACTTCCAAAGGGTTTAATATATTGTGTAGGAAGAGGTTTAACTTCCAAAATATCAACGTGGAATGTTTATTTTGATTTTGTGGTCGATATTTCACTTTATAACGTGTTTAACTTTCTGATTTTTGCTAAATCTCCTATTTTCATTCACGTAAGTTAGATATTTTTTCACTCGTGCCAGCGTATTTCACTAATATCAACGTGCGCATGCGCTATTGCGCATGGGATTTAACGTAAAAGTGTGAAATCTCCCTAATGAGGTAACGCTTAGTTTGAAATACAAACTGCGCGCTAAAAATTTGAACAACTGAACCGCTGTTTTATTTTAAAAACTGAGCGAATACAAATTTACGGAATGAAAGTGATAATAGCTGTGGTAACGGTTTTTATCACACGGAAACTATGCTTTTTGATAAGAATTTTATCTGTAAATTCTTCATAAAAACATATCCCGCATTATTAAAATGATCTTAACATGCTTTTTATTCTTTGTTGTGATTAATAACGCGTTAGTAATATCATCTAGAATAAAAATTGAAAAAAATGGCTACGAAGATATTCTCATTGCACTACCGTCAGAAATTACTCCTGAAAAAAGAACCAATTTGGTCTCGACCTTGAAGGTACGTTTTTAAAAACTAGCAATTCTCTAACAGTAATTTTAAAAACAAACTAGTAGTTTGAAAAAAAGAACTTTTAATTGTAAAAACAAGCCATTCCAATAATGATAAAGTATTGTAAGTTCCATAATGTGTTAGAAAAGAAGAAAGTTCTTTATGTCTCAAAAAAAAAAAACTTCACGAAAAAAAAATCTCATTTTAAGTTGTTTTTTTATATATGTATGCTACAGCAGAAAGTATTTTTTTTTTTATCTGTCTGAGTATGAATGAGCCATGTTAATTTATAAATAACACTAATCCGTTTTCTTTTATAAAATTATGTAAAGCGGTAGGGAATTCAGCTCAAAAAATTATAACTACACAGCTACAGTAGTTTAAGTAAGATGAAAGAACGAAAAAACTGGTAGTTAAATTATTTCAATTTTAGCTATTTTATCGAGTTAAATATGCTTCAATGTGAGCATATTGTATGAGGCAACTACCTTGCGGCACTTGCCTCTTTATAAAGGTGAAATTACCTTCGGCAACGAGAGGGACATATCGGTGATAAAAAAAAGTAATATATGCTCTTTCCGGAAGGATGCCACTGGCGGACGGTACCAAATTATTTATATTTAAAGCAAAAAAAAAAATTTTTGCCTTCACTTTTAGTTATAAACTCTAAGCAATATGCTGGAGAAAGTTGCTATTACTCTCTTATAATAGTAATTTAACTCTATGGGAATACTAGAATTTCATTGAAAAAGTAGAAGATATTTTTTATTTTATATGGCAATTTAAGAATATTATGCGTGTAAATCACATGTGATCTTGTTATTATGATTTTTGAAGTGATGATTTTTCTTACTCTGCTGCACAGCAGCTTTCGTTGGCCTAGCATAGATACAAATCAAGGGGGAGTAACACTCGGTATTCCGGTCTTACCCCGAGAGCTGAAGTAGTTATCAAAACAAAACAGAACAATTCTACCATTGGACTAAATTCCTTATGTTTGTCATATGGAATCCCTTTTCTTATGTGTATCTTATGTTTTGTTTGTTCAATCCTTAGTGAACTTATAATAAGTATGACTAAAAATAATATTTTAACTATAATGACCAATAAATACGGAAAGCTTAAAAAAAAAAAAAAAAAAATTGAAACTTGATGAAGTTTGACAAACTTATCGATACAGACGCTTCAAATTAATCAAGAACTGCGCTAATATGGTAGGACCTTTCGGAGTTTGTCGGTTTGAAAACATAACTAATTTTTACACAATAGAGATACCCGGTGTCCCCAACTACTCGATCTCACCCCACTCTCCCCAATATATTGTAAACTAAACTATACTCAGTGGCGCGACGGCCCATAGAAGGCCAACTAGTTTTCTTGGCTTTGGGCTCTGGAGTGCCGGAGCAGATGTTCCGGTTAGGTGGTTATCCGAACGCTGAACCCCCAGTATTTAGTTCCCCAGCAAGCTTGGTACTGATTTTATTGACCCACTGAAAGGATGAAAGGCTGAGTCAACCTTACCCGGCCCAAAGATCGCACTCAGGACCTGGGACAGGAGAACGCAAAGCGCACTCAGCCACCGGGTGTCAATATATTGTAAAACTGTAACTAAATATGTTTATCGTAAAACGTTGCATTATAAGGTAATATCTCGCAATTACTTTATTTCGTAATATATTAATACTACTTAAGTTTTAAGCCTTTACTTTCGAATAATAAAAATTGACAAAAATAAGAAATAATAGCAAGAAAGAGTATGAAATGGGGATGATAAATAAATATTATGTCAAATATTTTACTACATATACTATAAATATATATATTTTATATATGTATGTATTTTACTATATATATTTATTAATATATTTTATTTATATATTTTACTATATATATTTTATTATAAATATTTTATTTGCAAATATTTTACGTGCAAATACATTATAAGGTTTATTTAGCTTATACTAAATACAACCAAAGGCATCGAGATCGTCTTCAGTTATTGACAACCGTATCGTGTAATTTTACTATCTAAAGAGAATGGACGAAATAAGATGATAATAATTTTCATATAAACTTTCTTTGTTGATATTAGATGATCTAAGTTTCAATAAAATTGCGCCCCAATATTCCAAGCGCTATTGAAAAGGTATGAAAACCAAAGAGTGCCATTAACACATGTGTTGTTTTATGGATAATTACAATAAGCCTATTATAAAATTAAATTAAAATGAAATAAGAAATAAATTTATTTATGTGTCTAATTAAGAGTTCTTTTAATTAGGGAACTAATTTAATGAAAGAAACTCAGCACACATCTCTTGAAGAGTTAATGAGTCAACAGCAGTGTCCGCGGAAGTATTTCAAGAGTGGGAGGGGTTGCCTACCTCCCTATATACATGGTTAATATAGGAACCGGTATATTAACCGGGTCCTAATTATCTGAACCTCACAGAATGGCAATCAAGAATTCATACCTGCCTACTCTTCTGGATTTTCCGGAAGATTTTATTTTCATATTTAAAGTGGTAGTAAATATATACTATTTTTTCTTTCATAAACTTAATTTTTTAATGATTTTAATCACCACGATTCTTACAAAAATTAAGCAGATATATTAATATGCGTTACTATCATGGTTGTCAACTTAAGTTTTCTCAAATACAACGCATTTGTTTGCTTAAAATTGAAGTTTTAATTCCATTTTAATACCACTGGGAAAAATGATAATGGAAGGGATTAAAAGTTGGCAGGTATGAGAATTCGAACTTACAATTTTAACTTCATGTTTCGAATTGTTTTAAAATTAAAATAAAATTAAATTAGGTATCTCTCATTTAATGGTATTTTTTTTTATTCTATTACACTGTTATTATACTGTTCGCTGTGAAATTGGAAATAAAGAATTTTTTCCTTCAGTCAGATATAGGGACGTATATTTTCTATGCTGAGTGATGCTGAGAGTTTTCACCAAGGAAATGTTAAAGCTCGCTTGAAATAGAGACATTTTTTTTTTATAATTCAGACACAAAAAAATTATCTATTTTTCTTAATTGTAAATTTAATTATTTTAACTAAACAAATATTGAGTAAAAATTATAATCTTAAAAGGGACTGTGTCCATTTATATAATGGAAAGGGGCTAAAACCCCAGTGAACCCCTGGTACAGCGGGCTCTGGTCAACAATGAGTGATAATGCAACAGCTAATCTAATATATCTGAATCCATTAAAAAGAAAAACTTTTTAAAATGATTATATATTTTTAAATACTACATGGTTCCTAATTTGATTGACAAACGCACTTTGTTGCAGAATCTTCTTCAACATTCTTCGGATGTACTGTCGAGGGCTACAAAAGGTCGTGCTCAGTTCCACGCAGTTTCATTCCTTGTACCAGATAAATGGGGAGACATTGATAACTGGTTTCCAAATCGAGACAAGACCATTATTTTTGAAGAACCTAAAGCAGCATTAAACAGAGACGAGGCTGATATAGTAATAACTAATCCCGATGAAGAAGTAAACCCATACACTCTCCATCATCAAGGATGTGGGAAACAGTCTCATAGGATTTATATTCCTTCAAACTTTTCAGTCTCCGGAAACATTCAAGGAAAGAGTATGTCTTTTATTTTGCGACAGTCTTCTAACAGAATATGGAGAGAAAAACATTTACAGATACTTATATTTAGGGTTATTTTTATAGGTGTGGAATTTGTCAGGCTTTGGTCAGAATTCCGATATGGTATTTTTCCTGAAGGTGGATTTGAAAATGACGATAGATTTCCTCCCATATATCGAATTCATAAAGAGGGAATATTTATAGAAACTGGTTGCGTTAACAAACCATTCCGGTATTTTAATTTCTTTTTCCTTCTATTAAACTACATTCTGGAACTGTTATTATTTTATAAATAATTTATTAACAGAATTAAATAGAATTAATTTATAAATTAAATAAGAATTAATTTATAAATTAAATAAGAATTAATTTATAAATTAAATAAGAATTAATTCATAAATAATTTTTATTACTCAAATAGTGTAGATAATAATATTTAGGTTTTAAAACATTTTTAAAAAAATCCGTAAGTATTCTACATTTTTATACGTTTTAATGCATACCCTGACATGCAATTTTTAAAATACATGCTATATTTAAATATCATGTAATATTTAGCTTCATGCAATGTTTAAATTAGCAATGAAATTTAAGAAACCAAACGTCGGGGAAACACATATTTTTAATTTACTCAGCATTATAGTTTTGTCACCATTGCTAATACAGGCTCGATAATCCTATAACTATTAAAAAACGAAAACGAACGGTTTGAAACGAACTTTATTAATATTTAAAGCAGATTTTTTTTTTACTAAGAAAGTGTACCGATATTGTAAATATCTAATAAAACTACAAAAATAAAATTAAGTTCCACCATTCCATTAAACGTTTTTTTCATACAATTTTCTTCATTAAATAGCTGATAAAACTGGGTAGATGAATTTCAGTTCCACAATTCCATTAAACGGCATTTTCGTACAATTTTTTTCATTAAATATCTAATAAACCTTTTAAGAAATAAAACTTGAAAATTAAAACTTTAAAAATAAAACTTAAAAAATAAAATGAAATTCCATCATTATATTTAACGCAATTTCCATAAAATTTTGATGTAGCATTAAACTCGTAACAAATAAGTTTATGCTAGTTACGCAAGTAACATTCAAAAATTTTCTTCTACTAGAATTTGAATTAATATTTATTTATAAATTTTACAGTGTTCCGAATGAATGTGAGGTACCCTGGAATTGTGATGGATATCAAATAATACCTTCTGTTATGGATCAACATTACACTAATGTAAGTAGTTTTATACTGAGAACAAAAGCTCGTTTTATCTTCCACTACCTAAAATTTTTTCCCACTTCTAACTCTCCTTAAAAAATTATAAGTTGTTTGTATTTGTTTAATTGATCGAACAATTTTAGAAAAGAATTTAGATCGAACAATTTTTACTGTTATTTAAATTTTCCTTATTATTGAAAACCAAGTTTTTTAAAGTAATAATAAACAGCCCATTTCCATTCTTTTAACATAACTAAAGGTAAAGAGAATCTATTTGATATCTTTTAACAAAAATTATTGAGATCATTAAGAAAGTATGTTCTAATTTTATTAATTGATATATGGTAAATGGGTCTAAATTTTGTGCCTTTTATTATTAAATTCTCAAGTTCTAAGTTTTCTATAACATTTAAATTACGAGCAATAATATGTTTAATGATGTTATCAACAAGATCAAAATATTTCTCTTCTTCTCAGTGACGTTCATAATCGGTTGGATATACTAATTTTTCCTAAATGCTTACTAATGTCATAATTAAATATAGTTCTACCAAGAAATTTATTAATTTTCTGTTTATAATTTTCGTCTTTATTTTGCTATATACATATATATATATATATATATATATATATATATATATATATATATATATATATATATATATATATATATATATATATATATATATATATATATATATATATATATATATATATATATATATATATATATATATATATATATATACACTTATCTGCTCTTTCGAAAATCTCACACTTAAGATAATAAAAAAAAATTAAAAAAAAAAACATGCAACTTTAACACAAATGGTATTTAGCGGTGGCCTAAAGCAACAGATGGTATGCCTCGGCCTTCTACTCTAGGTGGTTATGCCTAAAGTTCCGTAAAAGAATTAAACAGGTTCCGAGAGTTTCAACAGTTCAGAGTTCAATATAATCAATAATCCATTATTTACTTAATATTTTAGTTACCTTTACAATATTATTTTTAAAAAAAAACGTATAAAAAAGATAGGAAATTTTTTTGGGAAAACAATGCAGAATTTTTCATATAACAATTTATGGAATAAACTCCTAAAAAGACATGCATTAGTACATCCCATCATGTTTTTGAAACAAAAATAAAATAACTAGATTGAAATTAAAGAAATTTGTTTTCCTAATAGCCATTTTCAACGTTTAGCTTACAATTCAACGAAAGCTATCTTTTTTATACCTTTTCTTAAATAATATTGTAAAGTATAATTCAGCGAAATTCGGCTTTTTTCATTCATAATTCGGCTTTTTTTCATTCATATTCTGCTTATGATTATACACCTAAAAGAAATTCATAACAAAATTAGATTCAGTTCCAGGACAGTGAATTCAACTGTCGGATATAAAACCTAATTTAAGATTAGTAATGATTAAACGATGAGTAAGCAAACTGTCTAATGATTAAACGATGAATAAGCAAACTCTCTAATGATTAAACGATGAATAAGCAAACTCTCTAATGATTAAACGACGAATAAGCAAACCCTCTGAGAGATATTGCTAAAATTTTCCACCGTAGTGGACACCCTGTTTTTTGAGCAATAATAAACCTTTAACCTGCTGGATTCTTATTTCGCACCAATGGAGAAAGGATATTTATGAAAAAAGTGGTAGCAGATTTGCATATAAATTAAATAAAAAATGTTTGCAGTTAGGTACTAATTGTGTTAAAAGACACTGTTTCATTACAGAGCAAGATATAGAGCACATGATATGCATTTTTACATAATTAAAAGATTTTGGTTGAGAGTAATATTTGATTTTCCCCATTGTAAGTGCTGAGTATGAAAAATTAGATTTAACAGTCTTTAACATTAGAAAGAGAAAGGAGAAGAGACTAACTAAGACAAAGAGACATATTTTAAAAATGTATTTAAACGGTTATCAAGCTTGGTGAAGCATCAAGTTTAACATTAGAAAGAGAGAGAAAAATAGACTAACTAAGACAAAACGACGAATTTAAAAAATGGAACAAGGGTTGAAGTTGAGAAGAAGGTGAAGCATCATGACCAGTTCAACTTCGATAATTTTTGGTAAAAGTCAACTAAAATCTAAAATTTTAATTAGTTTACATAGCTCCCTTCCACACGCACACTCTCTTTAACCCACAGTCGGAGCAGATTTAATATTTATTCCCGTTTCTTGATCGTAGTTGAACTCTTCCTTACTTAAAGTAGTTTTAAGGTATTTTAAAGACGTTTGCAATTCCAAAAAAAGAAAATAGATCAACCCCTATTTTAAATTAACCCAAAAGTGTATTTTTAGACTTTTTATCTAATATATTTCTAGAGATACTTGAGAGTTTTTCTACATATTGGACACACATTCTATTTCTAACCAAATATTTATTCTACAATTATTTTATTTATATAATCTAACAGGGGACCTATTTCTGTGAAGGACACACTAGTTTGGGCCAAATCCACAATCCTGAAGCTCCTACAAAACACAACCTGCTATGTGATGAAGAAGGAACGTACTTTACCATACTAAGAAGTTCAGACTTCAAGCATGGAAAGTAATTATTTAACCTTTTTATTAAACATGACTAAATTTAGTCACTTTTTAAAAATTACCAATAACTGAAGTTTAATTAGTTTATTAAAACTACAATCATTTAATTCATAAAAACGAAGCTTTGCTGTTTTTGTCGTAGGCTATTAAAGCAAGAGCGTGCATTTGTTCTTGTTTTCCACACCCGTCACACGGCACACCCGTTTATAGGGCGGACCCATTCATTCATCCACAGATCGTAATTTTGATCTGAACCAGAGAATGATCAATCTCTAATTTAGCACCCCTGGAGGTTTAATTTGTTATGGGAACATGGAGAACTTTGGGACCCGACAAATTTATCGTGCACCAGTCACCATCATGTCTTCGACCGGCATGTCTTAGGCCGGCTGGATTCTTACTCGTTCTCCCGAACGAGAGTCCAGCTCCCTGTAAACCAGGCTATCCCGGCCTGTTGTTGTTTTAAGTTAACTTTATTAAGATGTTATGTTATACTTTGAGTATTAGCGAAAATCTTTTAACATTTTAAAGAGGATTAAAATGCTAGCTGCCAACGTTAGAGCTAATTTGCACAGTCCTTAAAAAATTTTCCAAATGACAACAACATTTGTTTTAATGTATAAACTGTGCGCAAATTTTAAAAATTAAACGTTTCCTAATTTAAAAAATTATAAATTATCTTATGTACCGCGACGAATCAATAATTCTAGCATATATATATATATATATATATATATATATATATATATATATATATATATAAATATATATATATATATATATATATATATATATATATATATATATATATATATATATATATATATATATATATATATATATATATATATATATATATATATATATATATATATATATATATATATATATATATATATATATATATAAACTAAATATATATATTTATGTGGTGCCAGTTCCTGTACACAAAGCTGAGCTCAGTTCTCAGATCCGTCAGCTAGAAGTCCCGCCAGACTATGTAAGCTGGAAGCTGATCCCTGTGCACGACTAGGAAGCAATGGGAATTTCCCTAAGACGAGAGAGCGCGGTGGACAACGAACCGAAAAAGACGTGACGTATATGCACTCCAAAGAGGAGTTATGATTATACAAAACGTTTAAAGACGAACTCTTACTTATTATTTTTTGTTATTCGTGTGATTGTTAATCGTCCGTCCTTATGTAAATTTAATCTTCAATATAAACTCATGTTTGTGAAAATTGCAACACCATGAAGGACTTACGCGAGTGAGCTGAAATTTTCAGGAAATGCAAAGTAGAGCATAATATGCAAATGATTAGAATTTCAGACCCGTAGCGCATGCGTATGCTGAGCAGCGCCCTCTGAACGGCGGATGGATCCGAATAAATAGACGGCTGTAGCGAGGCGTTTATGGTTATCGGTCGTTATCTGCTAGTGGTAAACGTTATCTCAGACGTTACTTATGCCTCTTCGATGAAAGAGAGCGAGATTTCAACAACTTACGGAGTTTGAAAGGGGGAGACATCGGCCTTCGTGAATCTGGGTTGTCTTATCATGCAGTAGCCGCTCGTGTGCAGCGTAACAGAAGCACGGTGATGCGTGTTTGGAAGCAGTGGACGGACGAGTGTCAGACAACTCGGAAATCCGGGAGTAGACCCCGAAATGTCACGTCAGCTCGCAATGATAGACACCTGGTCCGCATGGTGCTGACAGACCGTACGGCTCCCTCTAGACAACTGGCAGCACAGTGGTCAATGGCTACAGGTGTTTCATTGTGTGCTTCATCAATTCGTAGACGTCAACTGCAGCGTGGACTGCGCGCAAGGACTCCTTTATACAGGATCACCATCACGCTAAACCATAGCCGCCTGCGGCTACAATTGGCCAATCAGCATAGGGACTGGCGTGCTGATTGGCAGCGTGTCGTGTTTTCTGACGAATCCCGCTTTAATTTGTAGTACCATGATGGCCGCATTCGTGTCAGACGCTATGCCGGTGAATGCCACCTTCCGGAGTGCATTATCGAAATCCCCAGTGGACGAACACCCGGAGTTATGGTCTGGGGTGCCGTAGCATATCATGGACGATCTCAATTGCTACGAATTGTGGGTAATCTGAACAACAACCGGTACATCAGTGAAGTTCTACAGCTCCAAACTGTTCCCTTCCTTCAAGCCTTGCCAGGTGCTGTATTTCAACAGGACAATGCCCGCCCTCATATTGCTAGCACTGTTCAATCCTTCCTTGTATCGCGACAGGTACAACTTCTTCCTTGCCCAGCGTATTCCCCGGATATGTTGCCGATTGAACATGTGTTGGATTTCGTTGGTCGGCGCCTCGCTCGTAATCCTCGTCCTGTTACTTCTACAGGCGAACTTTGGGTACGCATACAAACTATATGGAATGCTCTTCCTCAGACAGACATTCAAAATTTGCTTAACTCCATGCCACGTCGTGTAGCAGCGCTTATTGCGGTGCGTGGTGGCTACACAAAATACTGATTTCGATCTCTTGTTATTGTTTGTTTGCTTTAAAAGTTTAATCATTTATTTGTACCACTACCACTCAACTGTGTAGTAAATTTCATTCAATTATGACGATTCCTTCATGGTGTTGCAATTTTCACAAACAGGAGTTTATATGTTTTTGTTTAAAAACAGTGCCTATTTATTCTAAGACGACCACTCATGCCGTCCCCACACACACACAAAAAAAAAAACAAATCACTTCAACAGTGCAGTAAGAACGACACTTTAAAACCCTCTTGTTACACTCAATTTGCGCTTTTGTTTTCATATTTTGTAATCTGGCAATCTTTCTGCGAAAACATTTTTAAATCATTCTTGAAAAATATCCGTCC